>NC_092340.1:230220000-230520000 GCF_046630445.1 Rutidosis leptorrhynchoides
TTTAATCATAATTTTTGGATATAGTTTCATGTTCATAATAAAAATCATTTTCTCAGAATAACAACTTTAAAATCAAAGTTTATCATAGTTTTTAATTAACTAACCCAAAACAGCCCGCGGTGTTACTACGACGGCGTAAATCCGGTTTTACGGTGTTTTTCGTGTTTCCAGGTTTTAAATCATTAAGTTAGCATATCATATAGATATAGAACATGTGTTTAGTTGATTTTAAAAGTCAAGTTAGAAGGATTAACTTTTGTTTGCGAACAAGTTTAGAATTAACTAAACTATGTTCTAGTGATTACAAGTTTAAACCTTCGAATAAGATAGCTTTATATGTATGAATCGAATGATGTTATGAACATCATTACTACCTTAAGTTCCTTGGATAAACCTACTGGAAAAGAGAAAAATGGATCTAGCTTCAATGGATCCTTGGATGGCTCGAAGTTCTTGAAGCAGAATCATGACACGAAAACAAGTTCAAGTAAGATCATCACTTGAAATAAGATTGTTATAGTTATAGAAATTGAACCAAAGTTTGAATATGATTATTACCTTGTATTAGAATGATAACCTACTGTAAGAAACAAAGATTTCTTGAGGTTGGATGATCACCTTACAAGATTGGAAGTGAGCTAGCAAACTTGAAAGTATTCTTGATTTTATGAAACTAGAACTTTTGGAATTTATGAAGAACACTTAGAACTTGAAGATAGAACTTGAGAGAGATCAATTAGATGAAGAAAATTGAAGAATGAAAGTGTTTGTAGGTGTTTTTGGTCGTTGGTGTATGGATTAGATATAAAGGATATGTAATTTTGTTTTCATGTAAATAAGTCATGAATGATTACTCATATTTTTGTAATTTTATGAGATATTTCATGCTAGTTGCCAAATGATGGTTCCCACATGTGTTAGGTGACTCACATGGGCTGCTAAGAGCTGATAATTGGAGTGTATATACCAATAGTACATACATCTAAAAGCTGTGTATTGTACGAGTACGAATACGGGTGCATACGAGTAGAATTGTTGATGAAACTGAACGAGGATGTAATTGTAAGCATTTTTGTTAAGTAGAAGTATTTTGATAAGTGTATTGAAGTCTTTCAAAAGTGTATAAATACATATTAAAACACTACATGTATATACATTTTAACTGAGTCGTTAAGTCATCGTTAGTCGTTACATGTAAGTGTTGTTTTGAAACCTTTAGGTTAACGATCTTGTTAAATGTTGTTAACCCAATGTTTATAATATCAAATGAGATTTTAAATTATTATATTATCATGATATTATCATTTATGAATATCTCTTAATATGATATATATACATTAAATGTCTTTACAACGATAATCGTTACATATATGTCTCGTTTAAAAATCATTAAGTTAGTAGTCTTGTTTTTACATATGTAGTTCATTGTTAATATAATTAATGATATGTTTACTTATCATAGTATCATGTTAACTATATATATATCCATATATATGTCATCATATAGTTTTTACAAGTTTTAACGTTCGTGAATCACCGGTCAACTTGGGTGGTCAATTGTCTATATGAAACATATTTCAATTAATCAAGTCTTAACAAGTTTGATTGCTTAACATGTTGGAAACATTTAATCATGTAAATATCAATCTCAATTAATATATATAAACATGGAAAAGTTTGGGTCACTACAGTACCTACCCGTTAAATAAATTTCGTCCCGAAATTTTAAGCTGTTGAAGGTGTTGACGAATCTTCTGGAAATAGATGCGGGTATTTCTTCTTCATCTGATCTTCACGCTCCCAGGTGAACTCGGGTCCTCTACGAGCATTCCATCGAACCTTAACAATTGGTATCTTGTTTTGCTTAAGTCTTTTAACCTCACGATCCATTATTTCGACGGGTTCTTCGATGAATTGAAGTTTTTCGTTGATTTGGATTTCATCTAACGGAATAGTGAGATCTTCTTTAGCAAAACATTTCTTTAAATTCGAGACGTGGAAAGTGTTATGTACAGCCGCGAGTTGTTGAGGTAACTCTAGTCGGTAAGCTACTGGTCCGATACGATCAATAATCTTGAATGGTCCAATATACCTTGGATTTAATTTCCCTCGTTTACCAAATCGAACAACGCCTTTCCAAGGTGCAACTTTAAGCATGACCATCTCTCCAATTTCAAATTCTATATCTTTTCTTTTAATGTCAGCGTAGCTCTTTTGTCGACTTTGGGCGGTTTTCAACCGTTGTTGAATTTGGATGATCTTCTCGGTAGTTTCTTGTATAATCTCCGGACCCGTAATCTGTCTATCCCCCACTTCACTCCAACAAATCGGAGACCTGCACTTTCTACCATAAAGTGCTTCAAACGGCGCCATCTCAATGCTTGAATGGTAGCTGTTGTTGTAGGAAAATTCTGCTAACGGTAGATGTCGATCCCAACTGTTTCCGAAATCAATAACACATGCTCGTAGCATGTCTTCAAGCGTTTGTATCGTCCTTTCGCTCTGCCCATTAGTTTGTGGATGATAGGCAGTACTCATGTCTAGACGAGTTCCTAATGCTTGCTGTAATGTCTGCCAGAATCTTGAAATAAATCTGTCATCCCTATCAGAGATAATAGAGATTGGTATTCCATGTCTGGAGATGACTTCCTTCAAATACAGTCGTGCTAACTTCTCCATCTTGTCATCTTCTCTTATTGGCAAGAAGTGTGCTGATTTGGTGAGACGGTCAACTATTACCCAAATAGTATCAAAACCACTTGCAGTCATTGGCAATTTAGTGATGAAATCCATGGTAATGTTTTCCCATTTCCATTCCGGGATTTCGGGTTGTTGAAGTAGACCTGATGGTTTCTGATGCTCAGCTTTGACCTTAGAACACGTAAAACATTCTCCTACGTATTTAGCAACATCGGCTTTCATACCCGGCCACCAAAAATGTTTCTTGAGATCCTTGTACATCTTCCCCGTTCCAGGATGTATTGAGTATCTGGTTTTATGAGCTTCTCTAAGTACCATTTCTCTCATATCTCCAAATTTTGGTACCCAAATCCTTTCAGCCCTATACCGGGTTCCGTCTTCCCGAATATTAAGATGCTTCTCCGATCCTTTGGGTATTTCATCCTTTAAATTTCCCTCTTTTAAAACTCCTTGTTGCGCCTCCTTTATTTGAGTAGTAATGTTATTATGAATCATTATATTCATAGATTTTACTCGAATGGGTTCTCTGTCCTTCCTGCTCAAGGCATCGGCTACCACATTTGCCTTCCCCGGGTGGTAACGAATCTCAAAGTCGTAATCATTCAATAATTCAATCCACCTACGCTGCCTCATATTCAGTTGTTTCTGATTAAATATGTGTTGAAGACTTTTGTGGTCGGTATATATAATACTTTTGACCCCATATAAGTAGTGCCTCCAAGTCTTTAATGCAAAAACAACCGCGCCTAATTCCAAATCATGCGTCGTATAATTTTGTTCGTGAATCTTCAATTGTCTAGACGCATAAGCAATCACCTTCGTTCGTTGCATTAATACACAACCGAGACCTTGCTTTGATGCATCACAATAAATCACAAAATCATCATTCCCTTCAGGCAATGACAATATAGGTGCCGTAGTTAGCTTTTTCTTCAATAACTGAAACGCTTTCTCTTGTTCATCATTCCATTCAAATTTCTTCCCTTTATGCGTTAATGCAGTCAAGGGTTTTGCTATTCTGGAAAAGTCTTGGATGAACCTTCTGTAGTAACCAGCTAGTCCTAAAAACTGGCGTATGTGTTTCGGAGTTTTCGGGGTTTCCCACTTTTCAACAGTTTCTATCTTTGCCGGATCCACCTTAATACCTTCTTTGTTCACTATGTGACCGAGGAATTGAACTTCTTCCAACCAAAATGCACACTTTGAAAACTTAGCGTACAATTCTTCCTTCCTCAATACTTCTAACACCTTTCTCAAATGTTCACCGTGTTCTTGGTCATTCTTTGAGTAAATAAGTATGTCATCAATGAAAACAATGACAAACTTGAAAAGGTATGGTCCACACACTCGGTTCATAAGGTCCATGAACACAGCTGGTGCATTAGTTAAACCAAACGGCATGACCATAAACTCGTAATGACCGTAACGTGTTCTGAAAGCAGTCTTTGGAATATCATCTTCTTTCACCCGCATTTGATGATACCCGGAACGTAAGTCAATCTTTGAATAAACAGACGAGCCTTGTAGTTGATCAAATAAGTCATCGATTCTCAGTAGTGGGTAGCGGTTCTTGATGGTAAGTTTGTTCAACTCTCGGTAGTCGATACACAACCTGAATGTACCATCTTTCTTCTTGACAAACAAAACAGTAGCTCCCCACGGTGATGTGCTTGGTCGAATGAAACCACGCTCTAAAAGTTCTTGTAATTGGCTTTGTAGTTCTTTCATCTCGCTGGGTGCGAGTCTGTAAGGAGCACGAGCTATTGGTGCAGCTCCTGGTACAAGATCTATTTGAAATTCAACGGATCGATGTGGGGGTAATCCCGGTAATTCTTTCGGAAATACATCAGGAAATTCTTTTGCGACGGGAACATCATTGATGCTCTTTTCTTCAGTTTGTACTTTCTCGACGTGTGCTAGAATAGCATAGCAACCTTTTCTTATTAGTTTTTGTGCCTTCAAATTACTAATAAGATGTAGCTTCGTGTTGCCCTTTTCTCCGTACACCATTAAGGGTTTTCCTTTTTCTCGTATAATGCGAATTGCATTTTTGTAACAAACGATCTCCGCTTTCACTTCTTTCAACCAGTCCATACCGATTATCACATCAAAACTCCCTAACTCTACTGGTATCAAATCAATCTTAAATGTTTCGCTAACCAGTTTAATTTCTCGATTCCGACATATATTATCTGCTGAAATTAATTTACCATTTGCTAATTCGAGTAAAAATTTACTATCCAAAGGCGTCAATGGACAACTTAATTTAGCACAAAAATCTCTACTCATATAGCTTCTATCCGCACCCGAATCAAATAAAACGTAAGCATATTTATTGTCAATAAGAAACGTACCCGTAACAAGCTCCGGGTCTTCCTGTGCCTCTGCCGCATTAATATTGAAAACTCTTCCACGGCCTTGTCCATTCGTGTTCTCCTGGTTCGGGCAATTTCTAATAATGTGGCCCAGTTTTCCACATTTATAACAAACTACATTGGCATAACTTGCTCCGACACTACTTGCTCCGCCATTACTCGTTCCGACACCATTTGTTCCTTTCGTTCTATTAACCCCTGGTCCGTAGACCTCACACTTCGCCGCGCTATGACCATTTCTTTTACACTTGTTGCAAAATTTGGTGCAGAACCCCGAGTGATTCTTTTCACACCTTTGGCATAGCTGCTTCTGATTGTTGTTGTTGTTGCGGTTATTATTGTTGTTGGGATGATTGTTGTAGTTGCTGTTGTTGTTGTTGTTGTTGGGCCGTTTGTTGTAGTTGCGATTGATGTTGCGATTGTTGGGATAATTGTTGCGATTATTGTTGTAATTGCTGTTGTTGTTGTATTGGTGATTCTTATCACCGTTTTCCTCCCACTTTATTTTGACTTGATTCACATTGGCCTCTTCAGCAGTCTGTTCTTTAATTCTTTCTTCAATTTGGTTCACGAGTTTGTGAGCCATTCTACATGCCTGTTGTATGGAGGCGGGCTTGTGTTGTAGTGACCCGAACTTTTCCATGTTTATATATATTAATTGAGATTGATATTTACATGATTAAATGTTTCCAACATGTTAAGCAATCAAACTTGTTAAGACTTGATTAATTGAAATAGGTTTCATATAGACAATTGACCACCCAAGTTGACCGGTGATTCACGAACGTTAAAACTTGTAAAAAAACTATATGATGACATATATATGGTTATATATATAGTTAACATGATATTATGATAAGTAAACATATCATTAATTATATTAACAATGAACTACATATGTAAAAACAAGACTACTAACTTAATGATTTTGAAACGAGACATATATGTAACGTTTATCGTTGTAACGACATTTAATGTATATATATCATATTAAGAGATATTCGTACATCATAATATCATGATAATATAATAATTTAAAATCTCTTTTGTTATTATAAACATTGGGTTAACAACATTTAACAAGATCGTTAACCTAAAGGTTTCAAAACAACACTTACATGTAACGACTAACGATGACTTAACGACTCAGTTAAAATGTATATACATGTAGTGTTTTAATATGTATTTATACACTTTTGAAAGACTTCAATACACTTATCAAAATACTTCTACTTAACAAAAATGCTTACAATTACATTCTCGTTCAGTTTCATCAACAATTCTACTCGTATACACCCGTATTCGTACTCGTACAATACACAGCTTTTAGATGTATGTACTATTGGTATATACACTCCAATGATCAGCTCTTAGTAGCCCATGTGAGTCACCTAACACATGTGGGAACCATCATTTGGCAACTAGCATGAAATATCTCATAAGATTACAAAAATATGAGTAATCATTCATGACTTATTTACATGAAAACAAAATTACATATCCTTTATATCTAATCCATACACCAACGACCAAAAACACCTACAAACACTTTCATTCTTCAATTTTCTTCATCTAATTGAACTCTCTCAAGTTCTATCTTCAAGTTCTAAGTGTTCTTCATAAATTCCAAAAGTTCTAGTTTCATAAAATCAAGAATACTTTCAAGTTTGCTAGCTCACTTCCAATCTTGTAAGGTGATCATCCAACCTCAAGAAATCTTTGTTTCTTACAGTAGGTTATCATTCTAATACAAGGTAATAATCATATTCAAACTTTGGTTCAATTTCTATAACTATAACAATCTTATTTCAAGTGATGATCTTACTTGAACTTGTTTTCGTGTCATGATTTTGCTTCAAGAACTTTGAGCCATCCAAAGATCCATTGAAGCTAGATCCATTTTTCTCTTTTCTAGTAGGTTCATCCAAGGAACTTAAGGTAGTAATGATGTTCATAACATCATTCGATTCATACATATAAAGCTATCTTATTCGAAGGTTTAAACTTGTAATCACTAGAACATAGTTTAGTTAATTCTAAACTTGTTCGCAAACAAAAGTTAATCCTTCTAACTTGACTTTTAAAATCAACTAAACACATGTTCTATATCTATATGATATGCTAACTTAATGATTTAAAACCTGGAAACACGAAAAACACCGTAAAACCGGATTTACGCCGTCGTAGTAACACCGCGGGCTGTTTTGGGTTAGTTAATTAAAAACTATGATAAACTTTGATTTAAAAGTTGTTATTCTGAGAAAATGATTTTTATTATGAACATGAAACTATATCCAAAAATTATGGTTAAACTCAAAGTGGAAGTATGTTTTCTAAAATGGTCATCTAGACGTCGTTCTTTCGACTGAAATGACTACCTTTACAAAAACGACTTGTAACTTATTTTTCCGACTATAAACCTATACTTTTTCTTTTTAGATTCATAAAATAGAGTTCAATATGAAACCATAGCAATTTGATTCACTCAAAACGGATTTAAAATGAAGAAGTTATGGGTAAAACAAGATTGGATAATTTTTCTCATTTTAGCTACGTGAAAATTAGTAACAAATCTATCCCAACCATAACTTAATCAACTTGTATTATATATTATGTAATCTTGAGATACCATAGACACGTATACAATGTTTCGACCTATCATGTCGACACATCTATATATATTTCGGAACAACCATAGACACTCTATATGTGAATGTTGGAGTTAGCTATACAGGGTTGAGGTTGATTCCAAAATATATATAGTTTGAGTTGTGATCAATACTGAGATACGTATACACTGGGTCGTGGATTGATTCAAGATAATATTTATCGATTTATTTCTGTACATCTAACTGTGGACAACTAGTTATAGGTTACTAACGAGGACAGCTGACTTAATAAACTTAAAACATCAAAATATATTAAAAGTGTTGTAAATATATTTTGAACATACTTTAATATATATGTATATATTGTTATAGGTTCGTGAATCAACAGTGGCCAAGTCTTACTTCCCGACGAAGTAAAAATCTGTGAAAGTGAGTTATAGTCCCACTTTTAAAATCTAATATTTTTGGGATGAGAATACATGCAGGTTTTATAAATGATTTACAAAATAGACACAAGTACGTGAAACTACATTCTATGGTTGAATTATCGAAATCGAATATGCCCCTTTTTATTAAGTCTGGTAATCTAAGAATTAGGGAACAGACACCCTAATTGACGCGAATCCTAAAGATAGATCTATTGGGCCTAACAAACCCCATCCAAAGTACCGGATGCTTTAGTACTTCGAAATTTATATCATATCCGAAGGGTGTCCCGGAATGATGGGGATATTCTTATATATGCATCTTGTTATTGTCGGTTACCAGGTGTTCACCATATGAATGATTTTTATCTCTATGTATGGGATGTGTATTGAAATATGAAATCTTGTGGTCTATTGTTACGATTTGATATATATATAGGTTAAACCTATAACTCACCAACATTTTTGTTGACGTTTTAAGCATGTTTATTCTCAGGTGATTATTAAGAGCTTCCGCTGTCGCATACTTAAATAAGGACAAGATTTGGAGTCCATGCTTGTATGATATTGTGTAAAAACTGCATTCAAGAAACTTATTTTGTTGTAACATATTTGTATTGTAAACCATTATGTAATGGTCGTGTGTAAACAGGATATTTTAGATTATCATTATTTGATAATCTACGTAAAGCTTTTTAAACCTTTATTGATGAAATAAAGGTTATGGTTTGTTTAAAAATGAATGCAGTCTTTGAAAAACGTCTCATATAGAGGTCAAAACCTCGCAACGAAATCAATTAATATGGAACGTTTTTAATCAATAAGAACGGGACATTTCAGTTGGTATCCGAGCGTTGGTCTTAGAGAACCAGAAAATTTGCATTAGTGTGTCTTATCGAGTTTGTTAGGATGCATTAGTGAGTCTGGACTTCGACCGTGTTTTCTTTAAAAATGATTGCTTAACATTTTTGTTGGAAACTATATATTTTTAACATATGAATATTATGTGATATATTAATCTCTTAACGTGTTTGATATTATGTGATAGATGTCTACCTCTAGAACAAGTCCCATTGACTCACCTAATAATAATGAAGAGTCAAATGTAAATTGGAATGATTTGTGGACTGATTCACAAGTTCCCGAAGAGGAACCGGAAGAAGAGTCGGAACCGGAAGAAGAATCGGAACCGGAAGAAGAATCGGAACCGGATGAAGAAATAGAACCGGTGGGGGAAATAATAAAACGGTTAAGTAAAAGAGAGTCCTCAACCAACCGACCAAGGTTAATTATGGTCAATGGTGTTTCCGCCAAGGAAGCAAAATATTGGGAGGATTACCAATTCTCCGATGAATCGGATTCCGACGAGAATTCCAATGATGTTATAGAAATTACCCCAACTGAATTTAAAAAGGCAAAAGAAAATAATAAGGGAAAGGGCATAAAAATAGAGAAATCTAATTCCAACCCCGATGAACTTTATATGTATCGTCAACCCCCGAAGTTCTTAAGTTGTAACAATGACCCGGGAACCTCTAAACCACCAGGTTTTTCTAAACCAATGTGGACAACGACGGTTCGTATTAGGGGAACATCATATATCCCTAGAAACTTGGCAAAACGAACCAAAACCGAAGAAGAAGAAACGACCGAGTCAGAATAAGATAGTTGTATTCGTGTGGTGTAATATATGTAATATAGTGTTCTTATGCTTTATGATATATGTAAAAATTGCTTGTATTAATAAGTATTTTTTTTATGAATCTAACTCTTGTCTATTTTACAGTTTAAAAACACAAAATGGATAGACAACCCAATATTTTAAGAGACCTACCCGGAGACATGATTGATGAAATCTTGTCTAGAGTCGGCCAGAATTCTTCGGCACAACTATTTAAGGCGAGATCAGTTTGTAAGACATTCGAAGAACGTTCCAAGAATGTCTTGGTTTATAAGAGACTTTCGTTTGAAAGATGGGGGATATCACATTGGGAAACCCATAAGTTACGATGTGTTTACTTTGACGCATATATTGCGGGGAACCCAAATGCTATTTTACGCAACGGGTTAAGAAATTATTTTGACTCAATATATCCGAATATTGGACTTCGTGATTTAGAAAAAGCGGCTAACATGCAACATAAAGAAGCATGTTATGCTTACGGATTAGTAATGTTCGCTTCTCACCAAAGTGAGAACAAGAACATCGGGCTACAACTATTAAACAAAACGTTTCCACAAGTGACGGAGTCGGTAATTGGGGTAAGAAATGAGGTTTTTAGATTATTACGGGACTGTTGGACATTACGTAACCCTCGTCCCTTTGATGACGTTACAACACGCTGTCTTATCAACGGCCATAACGGTTATGTTGCACAAGACCAAGGATGGGAAGTAGTCCTAGTAAAACCAGAATGCATGACTTGTTTCTGGACGTATGAATTACGTGTCTTTATTGCCTTTGCTGAACGACTTGTGTACTAGCTAGAATTATCTTCACACCTATCTTGTATCAAAGTTATTGTGTGCTATATTTCATGCTTTATGTAAAATAAGCGGTATTGTAAGTTTGTAAAATATTGTATAAAAGTTTGAACGCGAAATATTATTACAATCAGTTTTTCATATAGAATTGTAGTAGTTGAATTGTATATTAGCTACTAAGTATGAACTTAACGGGTAGGTACTACCCGAATTTAAACTTATAAAACGCTAATATGAAGAAAAAGCTTTTATAAATGAGTTCATATTATGCTACGAAATACTATTAACTACTCTTAATATTCTGTATGATTAACTTGTTCCATTTGACTATTTTGAAGGAAATGGCACCGACTACTCGACACACCGTGAATATGAATGAAGAGGAATTCCGTACTTTTCTAGCTTCAAACATAGCCGCAGTACAGGCTGCGTTACATACCAACAATAACCTTGGATCTAGCAGTACAGGAAATCGTGTAGGATGCACCTACAAAGAATTCACTGCCTGCAAACCTTTGGAATTTGATGGAACCGAAGGACCGATCGGATTGAAACGGTGGACCGAGAAGGTCGAATCGGTGTTTGCCATAAGTAAGTGTACTGAAGAGGACAAAGTGAAGTACGCTACGCATACCTTCACAGGTTCTGCGTTAACATGGTGGAATACCTATCTAGAGCAAGTGGGACAAGACGATGCGTACGCACTACCGTGGTCAGCATTCAAGCACTTGATGAACGAGAAGTACCGTCCCAGAACCGAGGTCAATAAGCTCAAGACAGAACTTAGAGGGTTACGAACCCAAGGATTTGATATTACCACGTACGAAAGACGATTCACAGAATTGTGCCTATTGTGTCCGGGAGCATTCGAAGATGAGGAAGAGAAGATCGACGCGTTTGTGAAAGGATTACCGGAAAGAATCCAAGAAGATATAAGTTCACACGAGCCCGCCTCCATACAACAGGCATGTAGAATGGCTCACAAACTAGTGAACCAGATTGAAGAAAGAATTAAAGAACAGACTGCTGAAGAGGCCAATGTGAAGCAAGTCAAAAGAAAGTGGGAGGAAAACGGTGATAAGAATCACCAATACAATAACAACAGCAATTACAACAATAATCGCAACAATTATCCCAACAATCGCAACATCAATCGCAACTACAACAAACGGCCCAACAACAACAACAACAACAACAACAACAACAACAGCAACTACAACAATCATCCCAACAACAATAATAACCGCAACAACAACAACAATCAGAAGCAACTATGCCAAAGGTGTGAAAAGAATCACTCGGGGTTCTGCACCAAATTTTGCAACAAGTGTAAAAGAAATGGTCATAGCGCGGCGAAGTGTGAGGTCTACGGACCAGGGGTTAATAGAATGAAAGGAACAAATGGTGTCGGAACGAGTAATGGCGGAGCAAGTAGTGTCGGAGCAAGTTATGCCAATGTAGTTTGTTATAAATGTGGGAAACCGGGCCACATCATTAGAAATTGCCCGAACCAGGAGAACACGAATGGACAAGGCCGCGGAAGAGTTTTCAATATTAATGCAGCAGAGGCACAGGAAGACCCGGAGCTTGTTACGGGTACGTTTCTTATTGACAATAAATCTGCTTACGTTTTATTTGATTCGGGTGCGGATAGAAGCTATATGAGTAGAGATTTTTGTGCTAAATTAAGTTGTCCATTGACACCTTTGGATAGTAAATTTTTACTCGAATTAGCAAATGGTAAATTAATTTCAGCAGATAATATATGTCGGAATCGAGAAATTAAACTGGTTAGCGAAACATTTAAGATTGATTTGATACCAGTAGAGTTAGGGAGTTTTGATGTGATAATCGGTATGGACTGGTTGAAAGAAGTGAAAGCAGAGATCGTCTGTTACAAAAATGCAATTCGCATTATACGAGAAAAAGGAAAACCCTTAATGGTGTACGGAGAAAAGGGCAACACGAAGCTACATCTTATTAGTAATTTGAAGGCACAAAAACTAATAAGAAAAGGTTGCTATGCTGTTCTAGCACACGTCGAGAAAGTACAAACTGAAGAAAATAGCATCAATGATGTTCCCATTGCAAAAGAATTTCCCGATGTATTTCCGAAAGAATTACCGGGATTACCCCCACATCGATCCGTTGAATTTCAAATAGATCTTGTACCAGGAGCTGCACCAATAGCTCGTGCTCCTTACAGACTCGCACCCAGCGAGATGAAAGAACTACAAAGCCAATTACAAGAACTTTTAGAGCGTGGTTTCATTCGACCAAGCACATCACCGTGGGGAGCTCCTGTTTTGTTTGTCAAGAAGAAAGATGGTACATTCAGGTTGTGTATCGACTACCGAGAGTTGAACAAACTTACCATCAAGAATCGCTACCCACTACCGAGAATCGACGACTTATTTGATCAACTACAAGGCTCGTCTGTTTATTCAAAGATTGACTTACGTTCCGGGTATCATCAAATGCGGGTGAAAGAAGATGATATTCCAAAGACTGCTTTCAGAACACGTTACGGTCATTACGAGTTTATGGTCATGCCGTTTGGTTTAACTAATGCACCAGCTGTGTTCATGGACCTTATGAACCGAGTGTGTGGACCATACCTTGACAAGTTTGTCATTGTTTTCATTGATGACATACTTATTTACTCAAAGAATGACCAAGAACACGGTGAACATTTGAGAAAGGTGTTAGAAGTATTGAGGAAGGAAGAATTGTACGCTAAGTTTTCAAAGTGTGCATTTTGGTTGGAAGAAGTTCAATTCCTCGGTCACATAGTGAACAAAGAAGGTATTAAGGTGGATCCGGCAAAGATAGAAACTGTTGAAAAGTGGGAAACCCCGAAAACTCCGAAACACATACGCCAGTTTTTAGGACTAGCTGGTTACTACAGAAGGTTCATCCAAGACTTTTCCAGAATAGCAAAACCCTTGACTGCATTAACGCATAAAGGGAAGAAATTTGAATGGAATGATGAACAAGAGAAAGCGTTTCAGTTATTGAAGAAAAAGCTAACTACGGCACCTATATTGTCATTGCCTGAAGGGAATGATGATTTTGTGATTTATTGTGACGCATCAAAGTAAGGTCTCGGTTGTGTATTAATGCAACGAACGAAGGTGATTGCTTATGCGTCTAGACAATTGAAGATTCATGAACAAAATTATACGACGCATGATTTGGAATTAGGCGCGGTTGTTTTTGCATTAAAGACTTGGAGGCACTACTTATATGGGGTCAAAAGTATTATATATACCGACCACAAAAGTCTTCAACACATATTTAATCAGAAACAACTGAATATGAGGCAGCGTAGGTGGATTGAATTATTGAATGATTACGACTTTGAGATTCGTTACCACCCGGGGAAGGCAAATGTGGTAGCCGATGCCTTGAGCAGGAAGGACAGAGAACCCATTCGAGTAAAATCTATGAATATAATGATTCATAATAACCTTACTACTCAAATAAAGGAGGCGCAACAAGGAGTTTTAAAAGAGGGAAATTTAAAGGATGAAATACCCAAAGGATCGGAGAAGCATCTTAATATTCGGGAAGACGGAACCCGGTATAGGGCTGAAAGGATTTGGGTACCAAAATTTGGAGATATGAGAGAAATGGTACTTAGAGAAGCTCATAAAACCAGATACTCAATACATCCTGGAACGGGGAAGATGTACAAGGATCTCAAGAAACATTTTTGGTGGCCGGGTATGAAAGCCGATGTTGCTAAATACGTAGGAGAATGTTTGACGTGTTCTAAGGTCAAAGCTGAGCATCAGAAACCATCAGGTCTACTTCAACAACCCGAAATCCCGGAATGGAAATGGGAAAACATTACCATGGATTTCATCACTAAATTGCCAAGGACTGCAAGTGGTTTTGATACTATTTGGGTAATAGTTGATCGTCTCACCAAATCAGCACACTTCCTACCAATAAGAGAAGATGACAAGATGGAGAAGTTAGCACGACTGTATTTGAAAGAAGTCGTCTCCAGACATGGAATACCAATCTCTATTATCTCTGATAGGGATGGCAGATTTATTTCAAGATTCTGGCAGACATTACAGCAAGCATTAGGAACTCGTCTAGACATGAGTACTGCCTATCATCCACAAACTGATGGGCAGAGCGAAAGGACGATACAAACGCTTGAAGACATGCTACGAGCATGTGTTATTGATTTCGGAAACAGTTGGGATCGACATCTACCGTTAGCAGAATTTTTCCTACAACAACAGCTACCATTCAAGCATTGAGATGGCGCCGTTTGAAGCACTTTATGGTAGAAAGTGCAGGTCTCCGATTTGTTGGAGTGAAGTGGGGGATAGACAGATTACGGGTCCGGAGATTATACAAGAAACTACCGAGAAGATCATCCAAATTCAACAACGGTTGAAAACCGCCCAAAGTCGACAAAAGAGCTACGCTGACATTAAAAGAAAAGATATAGAATTTGAAATTGGAGAGATGGTCATGCTTAAAGTTGCACCTTGGAAAGGCGTTGTTCGATTTGGTAAACGAGGGAAATTAAATCCAAGGTATATTGGACCATTCAAGATTATTGATCGTGTCGGACCAGTAGCTTACCGACTTGAGTTACCTCAACAACTTGCGGCTGTACATAACACTTTCCACGTCTCGAATTTGAAGAAATGTTTTGCTAAAGAAGATCTCACTATTCCGTTAGATGAAATCCAAATCAACGAAAAACTTCAATTCATCGAAGAACCCGTAGAAATAATGGATCGTGAGGTTAAAAGACTTAAGCAAAACAAGATACCAATTGTTAAGGTTCGATGGAATGCTCGTAGAGGACCCGAGTTCACCTGGGAGCGTGAAGATCAGATGAAGAAGAAATACCCGCATCTATTTCCAGAAGATTCGTCAACACCTTCAACAGCTTAAAATTTCGGGACGAAATTTATTTAACGGGTAGGTACTGTAGTGACCCGAACTTTTCCATGTTTATATATATTAATTGAGATTGATATTTACATGATTAAATGTTTCCAACATGTTAAGCAATCAAACTTGTTAAGACTTGATTAATTGAAATAGGTTTCATATAGACAATTGACCACCCAAGTTGACCGGTGATTCACGAACGTTAAAACTTGTAAAAAAACTATATGATGACATATATATGGTTATATATATAGTTAACATGATATTATGATAAGTAAACATATCATTAATTATATTAACAATGAACTACATATGTAAAAACAAGACTACTAACTTAATGATTTTGAAACGAGACATATATGTAACGTTTATCGTTGTAACGACATTTAATGTATATATATCATATTAAGAGATATTCGTACATCATAATATCATGATAATATAATAATTTAAAATCTCTTTTGTTATTATAAACATTGGGTTAACAACATTTAACAAGATCGTTAACCTAAAGGTTTCAAAACAACACTTACATGTAACGACTAACGATGACTTAACGACTCAGTTAAAATGTATATACATGTAGTGTTTTAATATGTATTTATACACTTTTGAAAGACTTCAATACACTTATCAAAATACTTCTACTTAACAAAAATGCTTACAATTACATTCTCGTTCAGTTTCATCAACAATTCTACTCGTATACACCCGTATTCGTACTCGTACAATACACAGCTTTTAGATGTATGTACTATTGGTATATACACTCCAATGATCAGCTCTTAGTAGCCCATGTGAGTCACCTAACACATGTGGGAACCATCATTTGGCAACTAGCATGAAATATCTCATAAGATTACAAAAATATGAGTAATCATTCATGACTTATTTACATGAAAACAAAATTACATATCCTTTATATCTAATCCATACACCAACGACCAAAAACACCTACAAACACTTTCATTCTTCAATTTTCTTCATCTAATTGAACTCTCTCAAGTTCTATCTTCAAGTTCTAAGTGTTCTTCATAAATTCCAAAAGTTCTAGTTTCATAAAATCAAGAATACTTTCAAGTTTGCTAGCTCACTTCCAATCTTGTAAGGTGATCATCCAACCTCAAGAAATCTTTGTTTCTTACAGTAGGTTATCATTCTAATACAAGGTAATAATCATATTCAAACTTTGGTTCAATTTCTATAACTATAACAATCTTATTTCAAGTGATGATCTTACTTGAACTTGTTTTCGTGTCATGATTTTGCTTCAAGAACTTTGAGCCATCCAAAGATCCATTGAAGCTAGATCCATTTTTCTCTTTTCCAGTAGGTTCATCCAAGGAACTTAAGGTAGTAATGATGTTCATAACATCATTCGATTCATACATATAAAGCTATCTTATTCGAAGGTTTAAACTTGTAATCACTAGAACATAGTTTAGTTAATTCTAAACTTGTTCGCAAACAAAAGTTAATCCTTCTAACTTGACTTTTAAAATCAACTAAACACATGTTCTATATCTATATGATATGCTAACTTAATGATTTAAAACCTGGAAACACGAAAAACACCGTAAAACCGGATTTACGCCGTCGTAGTAACACCGCGGGCTATTTTGGGTTAGTTAATTAAAAACTATGATAAACTTTGATTTAAAAGTTGTTATTCTGAGAAAATGATTTTTATTATGAACATGAAACTATATCCAAAAATTATGGTTAAACTCAAAGTGGAAGTATGTTTTCTAAAATGGTCATCTAGACGTCGTTCTTTCGACTGAAATGACTACCTTTACAAAAACGACTTGTAACTTATTTTTCCGACTATAAACCTATACTTTTTCTTTTTAGATTCATAAAATAGAGTTCAATATGAAACCATAGCAATTTGATTCACTCAAAACGGATTTAAAATG
Source organism: Rutidosis leptorrhynchoides (assembly GCF_046630445.1). NCBI lineage: Eukaryota > Viridiplantae > Streptophyta > Magnoliopsida > Asterales > Asteraceae > Rutidosis > Rutidosis leptorrhynchoides. Next base: position 230,237,439 of record NC_092340.1, read on the forward strand.
AAGAAGTTATGGGTAAAACAAGATTGGATAATTTTTCTCATTTTAGCTACGTGAAAATTAGTAACAAATCTATCCCAACCATAACTTAATCAACTTGTATTATATATTATGTAATCTTGAGATACCATAGACACGTATACAATGTTTCGACCTATCATGTCGACACATCTATATATATTTCGGAACAACCATAGACACTCTATATGTGAATGTTGGAGTTAGCTATACAGGGTTGAGGTTGATTCCAAAATATATATAGTTTGAGTTGTGATCAATACTGAGATACGTATACACTGGGTCGTGGATTGATTCAAGATAATATTTATCGATTTATTTCTGTACATCTAACTGTGGACAACTAGTTATAGGTTACTAACGAGGACAGCTGACTTAATAAACTTAAAACATCAAAATATATTAAAAGTGTTGTAAATATATTTTGAACATACTTTAATATATATGTATATATTGTTATAGGTTCGTGAATCAACAGTGGCCAAGTCTTACTTCCCGACGAAGTAAAAATCTGTGAAAGTGAGTTATAGTCCCACTTTTAAAATCTAATATTTTTGGGATGAGAATACATGCAGGTTTTATAAATGATTTACAAAATAGACACAAGTACGTGAAACTACATTCTATGGTTGAATTATCGAAATCGAATATGCCCCTTTTTATTAAGTCTGGTAATCTAAGAATTAGGGAACAGACACCCTAATTGACGCGAATCCTAAAGATAGATCTATTGGGCCTAACAAACCCCATCCAAAGTACCGGATGCTTTAGTACTTCGAAATTTATATCATATCCGAAGGGTGTCCCGGAATGATGGGGATATTCTTATATATGCATCTTGTTATTGTCGGTTACCAGGTGTTCACCATATGAATGATTTTTATCTCTATGTATGGGATGTGTATTGAAATATGAAATCTTGTGGTCTATTGTTACGATTTGATATATATATAGGTTAAACCTATAACTCACCAACATTTTTGTTGACGTTTTAAGCATGTTTATTCTCAGGTGATTATTAAGAGCTTCCGCTGTCGCATACTTAAATAAGGACAAGATTTGGAGTCCATGCTTGTATGATATTGTGTAAAAACTGCATTCAAGAAACTTATTTTGTTGTAACATATTTGTATTGTAAACCATTATGTAATGGTCGTGTGTAAACAGGATATTTTAGATTATCATTATTTGATAATCTACGTAAAGCTTTTTAAACCTTTATTGATGAAATAAAGGTTATGGTTTGTTTAAAAATGAATGCAGTCTTTGAAAAACGTCTCATATAGAGGTCAAAACCTCGCAACGAAATCAATTAATATGGAACGTTTTTAATCAATAAGAACGGGACATTTCATGTGTGAACTTATATCTTCTTGGATTCTTTCCGGTAATCCTTTCACAAACGCGTCGATCTTCTCTTCCTCATCTTCGAATGCTCCCGGACACAATAGGCACAATTCTGTGAATCGTCTTTCGTACGTGGTAATATCAAATCCTTGGGTTCGTAACCCTCTAAGTTCTGTCTTGAGCTTATTGACCTCGGTTCTGGGACGGTACTTCTCGTTCATCAAGTGCTTGAATGCTGACCACGATAGTGCGTACGCATCGTCTTGTCCCACTTGCTCTAGATAGGTATTCCACCATGTTAACGCAGAACCTGTGAAGGTATGCGTAGCGTACTTTACTTTGTCCTCTTCAGTACACTTACTTATGGCAAACACCGATTCGACCTTCTCGGTCCACCGTTTCAATCCGATCGGTCCTTCGGTTCCATCAAATTCCAAAGGTTTGCAGGCAGTGAATTCTTTGTAGGTGCATCCTACACGATTTCCTGTACTGCTAGATCCAAGGTTATTGTTGGTATGTAGCGCAGCCTGTACTGCGGCTATGTTTGAAGCTAGAAAAGTACGGAATTCCTCTTCATTCATATTCACGGTGTGTCGAGTAGTCGGTGCCATTTCCTTCAAAATAGTTAAATGGAACAAGTTAATCATACAGAATATTAAGAGTAGTTAATAGTATTTCGTAGCATAATATGAACTCATTTATAAAAGCTTTTTCTTCATATTAGCATTTTATAAGTTTAAATTCGGGTAGTACCTACCCGTTAAGTTCATACTTAGTAGCTAATATACAATTCAACTACTACAATTCTATATGAAAAACTGATTATAATAATATTTCGCGTTCAAACTTTTATACAATATTTTACAAACTTACAATACCGCTTATTTTACATAAAGCATGAAATATAGCACACAATAACTTTGATACAAGATAGTTGTGAAGATAATTCTAGCTAGTACACAAGTCGTTCAGCAAAGGCAATAAAGACACGTAATTCATACGTCCAGAAACAAGTCATGCATTCTGGTTTTACTAGGACTACTTCCCATCCTTGGTCTTGTGCAACATAACCGTTATGGCCGTTGATAAGACAGCGTGTTGTAACGTCGTCAAAGGGACGAGGGTTACGTAATGTCCAACAGTCCCGTAATAATCTAAAAACCTCATTTCTTACCCCAATTACCGACTCCGTCACTTGTGGAAACGTTTTGTTTAATAGTTGTAGCCCGATGTTCTTGTTCTCACTTTGGTGAGAAGCGAACATTACTAATCCGTAAGCATAACATGCTTCTTTATGTTGCATGTTAGCCGCTTTTTCTAAATCACGAAGTCCAATATTCGGATATATTGAGTCAAAATAATTTCTTAACCCGTTGCGTAAAATAGCATTTGGGTTCCCCGCAATATATGCGTCAAAGTAAACACATCGTAACTTATGGGTTTCCCAATGTGATATCCACCATCTTTCAAACGAAAGTCTCTTAGAAACCAAGACATTCTTGGAACGTTCTTCGAATGTCTTACAAACTGATCTCGCCTTAAATAGTTGTGCCGAGGAATTCTGGCCGACTCTAGACAAGATTTCATCAATCATGTCTCCGGGTAGGTCTCTTAAAATATTGGGTTGTCTATCCATTTTGTGTTTTTAAACTGTAAAATAGACAAGAGTTAGATTCATAAAAAAATACTTATTAATACAAGCAATTTTTACATATATCATAAAGCATAAGAACACTATATTACATATATTACACCACACGAATACAACTATCTTATTCCGACTCGCTCGTTTCTTCTTCTTCGGTTTTGGTTCGTTTTGCCGAGTTTCTAGGGATATATGATGTTCCCCTAATACGAGCCGTCGTTGTCCACATTGGTTTAGAAAAACCTGGTGGTTTAGAGGTTCCCGGGTCATTGTTACAACTTAAGGACTTCGGGCGTTGACGATACATATAAAGTTCATCGGGGTTGGAATTAGATTTCTCTATTTTTATGCCCTTTCCCTTATTATTTTCTTTTGCCTTTTTAAATTCAGTTGGGGTAATTTCTATAACATCATCGGAATTCTCGTCGGAATCCGATTCATCGGAGAATTGGTAATCCTCCCAATATTTTGCTTCCTTGGCGGAAACACCATTGACCATAATTAACCTTGGTCGGTTGGTTGAGGATTTTCTTTTACTTAACCGTTTTATTATTTCCCCCACCGGTTCTATTTCTTCATCCGGTTCCGATTCTTCTTCCGGTTCCGATTCTTCTTCCGGTTCCGACTCTTCTTCCGGTTCCTCTTCGGGAACTTGTGAATCAGTCCACGAATCATTCCAATTTACATTTGACTCTTCATTATTATTAGGTGAGTCAATTGGACTTGTTCTAGAGGTAGACATCTATCACATAATATCAAACGCGTTAAGAGATTAATATATCACATAATATTCACATGTTAAAAATATATAGTTTCCAACAAAATTTGTTAAGCAATCATTTTTCAAGTAAACACGGTCGAAGTCCAGACTCACTAATGCATCCTAACAAACTCGATAAGACACACTAATGAAAAATTCTGGTTCTCTAAGACCAACGCTCGGATACCAACTGAAATGTCCCGTTCTTATTGATTAAAAACGTTCCATATTAATTGATTTCGTTGCGAGGTTTTGACCTCTATATGAGACGTTTTTCAAAGACTGCATTCATTTTTAAAACAAACCATAACCTTTATTTCATAAATAAAGGTTTAAAAAGCTTTACGTAGATTATCAAATAATGATAATCTAAAATATCCTGTTTACACACGACCATTACATAATGGTTTACAATACAAATATGTTACATCGAAATCAGTTTCTTGAATGCAGTTTTTACACAATATCATACAAACATGGACTCCAAATCTTGTCCTTATTTTAGTATGCAACAGCGGAAGCTCTTAATATTCACCTGAGAATAAACATGCTTTAAACGTCAACAAAAATGTTGGCGAGTTATAGGTTTAACCTATATATATCAAATCGTAACAATAGACCACAAGATTTCATATTTCAATACACATCCCATACATAGAGATAAAAATCATTCATATGGTGAACACCTGGTAACCGACATTAACAAGATGCATATATAAGAATATCCCCATCATTCCGGGACACCCTTCGGATATGATATAAATTTCGAAGTACTAAAGCATCCGGTACTTTGGATGGGGTTTGTTAGGCCCAATAGATCTATCTTTAGGATTCGCGTCAATTAGGGTGTCTGTTCCCTAATTCTTAGATTACCAGACTTAATAAAAGGGGCATATTCGATTTCGATAATTCAACCATAGAATGTAGTTTCACGTACTTGTGTCTATTTTGTAAATCATTTATAAAACCTGCATGTATTCTCATCCCAGAAATATTAGATTTTAAAAGTGGGACTATAACTCACTTTCACAGATTTTTACTTCGTCGGGAAGTAAGACTTGGCCACTGGTTGATTCACGAACCTATAACAATATATACATATATATCAAAGTATGTTCAAAAATATATTTACAACACTTTTAATATATTTTGATGTTTTAAGTTTATTAAGTCAGCTGTCCTCGTTAGTAACCTACAACTAGTTGTCCACAGTTAGATGTACAGAAATAAATCGATAAATATTATCTTGAATCAATCCACGACCCAGTGTATACGTATCTCAGTATTGATCACAACTCAAACTATATATATTTTGGAATCAACCTCAACCCTGTATAGCTAACTCCAACATTCACATATAGAGTATCTATGGTTGTTCCGAAATATATATAGATGTGTCGACATGATAGGTCGAAACATTGTATACGTGTCTATGGTATCTCAAGATTACATAATATACAATACAAGTTGATTAAGTTATGGTTGGAATAGATTTGTTACCAATTTTCACGTAGCTAAAATGAGAAAAATTATCCAATCTTGTTTTACCCATAACTTCTTCATTTTAAATCCGTTTTGAGTGAATCAAATTGCTATGGTTTCATATTGAACTCTATTTTATGAATCTAAACAGAAAAATTATAGGTTTATAGTCGAAAAAATAAGTTACAAGTCGTTTTTGTAAAGGTAGTCATTTCAGTCGAAAGAACGACGTCTAGATGACCATTTTAGAAAACATACTTCCACTTTGAGTTTAACCATAATTTTTGGATATAGTTTCATGTTCATAATAAAAATCATTTTCTCAGAATAACAACTTTTAAATCAAAGTTTATCATAGTTTTTAATTAACTAACCCAAAACAGCCCACGGTGTTTATTTTAGAACATGTGTTTAGTTGATTTTAAAAGTCAAGTTAGAAGGATTAACTTTTGTTTGCGAACAAGTTTAGAATTAACTAAACTATGTTCTAGTGATTACAAGTTTAAACCTTCGAATAAGATAGCTTTATATGTATGAATCGAATGATGTTATGAACATCATTACTACCTTAAGTTCCTTGGATAAACCTACTGGAAAAGTGAAAAATGGATCTAGCTTCAATGGATCCTTGGATGGCTCGAAGTTCTTGAAGCAGAATCATGACACGAAAACAAGTTCAAGTAAGATCATCACTTGAAATAAGATTGTTATAGTTATAGAAATTGAACCAAAGTTTGAATATGATTATTACCTTGTATTAGAATGATAACCTACTGTAAGAAACAAAGATTTCTTGAGGTTGGATGATCACCTTACAAGATTGGAAGTGAGCTAGCAAACTTGAAAGTATTCTTGATTTTATGAAACTAGAACTTTTGGAATTTATGAAGAACACTTAGAACTTGAAGATAGAACTTGAGAGAGATCAATTAGATGAAGAAAATTGAAGAATGAAAGTGTTTGTAGGTGTTTTTGGTCGTTGGTGTATGGATTAGATATAAAGGATATGTAATTTTGTTTTCATGTAAATAAGTCATGAATGATTACTCATATTTTTGTAATTTTATGAGATATTTCATGCTAGTTGCCAAATGATGGTTCCCACATATGTTAGGTGACTCACATGGGCTGCTAAGAGCTGATCATTGGATTGTATATACCAATAGTACATACATCTAAAAGCTGTGTATTGTACGAGTACGAATACGGGTGCATACGAGTAGAATTGTTGATGAAACTGAACGAGGATGTAATTGTAAGCATTTTTGTTAAGTAGAAGTATTTTGATAAGTGTATTGAAGTCTTTCAAAAGTGTATAAATACATAATAAAACACTACATGTATATACATTTTAACTGAGTCGTTAAGTCATCGTTAGTCGTTACATGTAAGTGTTGTTTTGAAACCTTTAGGTTAACGATCTTGTTAAATGTTGTTAACCCAATGTTTATAATATCAAATGAGATTTTAAATTATTATATTATCATGATATTATCATGTATGAATATCTCTTAATATGATATATATACATTAAATGTCTTTACAACGATAATCGTTACATATATGTCTCGTTTAAAAATCATTAAGTTAGTAGTCTTGTTTTTACATATGTAGTTCATTGTTAATATACTTAATGATATGTTTAATTATCATAGTATCATGTTAACTATATATATATCCATATATATGTCATCATATAGTTTTTACAAGTTTTAACGTTCGTGAATCACCGGTCAACTTGGGTGGTCAATTGTCTATATGAAACATATTTCAATTAATCAAGTCTTAACAAGTTTGATTGCTTAACATGTTGGAAACATTTAATCATGTAAATATCAATCTCAATTAATATATATAAACATGGAAAAGTTTGGGTCACTACAATTCAACGGTCATTTATTATCCTACTTACATCCACAGATATATGTATCCGTTCATCGCAGAATAACCATTTTCATTCAATTTTGTATTTGAATTTTTACCTATCAGAATCCAACAAGTAGCATAATGAAGAAAACATTGGACAAAATAAAATTTGTTAGAAACAAACAAATTAACTATGAGAAAAAAAAATTAAAAAAAATAAAAAATTTTTGTTAAGAATCCACGCTAACAAAATCCTAGCTAACTGTTCCTAGCTAACTAATTATATTTTATTTATCGCAGTTTATTTATCGCAATTTAATTACCGCAATTTTATTTATCGTCATTTAATTTCTGTTATTTACTTTATGTACTTTATTTATCGTCATTTAATTTATGTTATTTATTTTACGCACTTTAAATATCTAGACACGTATACAAGGTTTTGACATATCATATCGACGCATCTATATATATTATTTGGAATAACCATAGACACTCTATATCCAGTAATGATCGAGTTCTCTATACATGGTTGAGGTTGATTCTCAAATAATATATATATACTTTGAGTTGTGATCGAGTCTGAGACATGTACACGGGTCACGATACGTATTAATTAATTCGAATATTATATATTAAACTATATATGAATTATTAGACTGTTAACTGTGGACTATCGACTGTGGACTAATAACATTAGACAATTAAAATGAATTAAAATATTGATTATAACATATGAAACTAAACAATTCTTCAAGTTTGCCACTTGATTTCATCTTAAACCTCATTTGTATCTTGACAATTACAATCTGCGTTCAAACCTTTCATGATCCTTGAAAACACCTCAATCAAGAGGATGAACCAACCGCACTTCATCTACAGAAAGAAAGATTTATGCGTATAGTTATGCACCTGAAAACTCTCGGAAACTGAGTAAACGTTTAATGCGTAGCTGTGCTAATTCCTTTAGCGTTATTATTACTGAAAATAACTTTGCAATCTCTTCCCAAATTAGTCAATTTTGTCATAGCTCCAGCAAGTCAACTTCGACTTTTCATTCAAAACAACCTTATTATAACCTTAATATATATGCGTGCTCATTAGTGCTCCAAATGAACATATATTTAGGCGCAATATCCTTCCAATATGTAAAGTTTTCAGTTGCAATTGTTCTATTTTCAAGTAATATTCGTTTAAATAAATAAGTGCGAAGCAAAAAAGAAAACGAAGATTTGAAGACACAAATGACCAAAAAGCTCAAATGTACAAGATACAATCCAAGTGGTTCAATTTATTGATGAATAATGTCTAAAAATGACAAGAGTACAAGCAGCAAAACGCAAAGTACAAGATATTAAATTATACGAAAAGGCGTTCAAAAATCTGGAACCGAGACATGAACCAACTTTCAACGCTCGACTCAACGGAGCTGAAAGTACAAGTCAACTATGCACAAGAATATAATATAATATTTAAATAATTCATAATAAGAATAATAATAAATAATAAAAAGTTGTTAATTGAGCATAGTTAAAGGGTCATAAGTGAAAATTTCAAATCAATAATTCTCAACGAGATATTATTGATTCAACTTTGAATGGTAGCCAGCTAACATTCCACCTACAACAGTATCAATCATTTGCCTATAAAAGTAAGGCACGGAGTAATGAAGAAACTACACCTTTTTCTTTTCCTTTCTCATATCATATACGATATATATATATTTATATTTTATAATTATAATTTTAGTTTAAGTTTAATAATAATTGGGTTATTGTAAGAATGTTTTACGGGTTTTAAATCGAAACTCTGTCCGTGTAACGCTACGCTATAAATAATCATTGTAAGTTATGTTCTTCCTTTTTAAATTAATGTCTCGTAACTAAGTTATTATTATGCTTATTTAAGACGAAGTAATCGTGATGTTGTGCTAAATATTAAGATTGGGTAATTGGGCTTTGGACCATAATTGGGGTTTGGACAAAAGACCGACACTTGTAAAAATTAGACTATGGGCTATTAATGGGCTTTATATTTGTTTAACTGAATGATAGTTCTTTAATTTAATATAAAGATTTACAATTTGACTTATCTATAAATAACTACATACACTCGATCGGATACGATGGGCGGGATATTTATAAGTACTAATAATTGTTCATTTGACCGGACACGGGGATGGATTAATAGTCAATGGACTCATTAAAATAGGGGTGGATTACATACAAGGAAAATTGGTGTAATTGTTAACAAAGTATTAAAACCTAGTTACAGTTTAAGTCCTCAATTAGTTGGAATATTTGACTTCGAGTATAAGGGTAATTTGACGAGGATACTCGCACTTTATAATTATGGCCGATGGACTGTTATGGACAAAAACTAGATAGACGTATCGAATAATCCAGGACAAAGGACAATTAACCCATGGTAATAAATTAAAATCAAAACGTCAAACATCATGATTACGGAAGTTTAAATAAGCATAATTCCTTTATTTTATATCTCATCGTACTTTCATTTATCGTCATTTTATTTATCGTACTTTAAATTATCGCACTTTTATTTTTACGCTTTATTTATATTTTTAATTATTGCACTTTTATTTGTTGTCATTTACTTTACTCTTTAAAATAAGTTATATTTATATTTAATATTTTGCATTAGGTTTTAACTGTGATATAAGTCTCAAAATCGACAAACCGGTCATTAAACGGTAAATCCCCTCAAAGTTACCTATAATTACTATATATTACTTAATCTAGTTTAACTATTTAATTAACTAATTTGACCGAGTAAGACACCCAATAATAGTGTCCACGGATCGACCTCCCGGACTTTACCTTAGCTATATTATTACATGATAGGTATACTTGCCTTTTGTGTTTTAGTTTAATTTGGGTGATTTCCTGTAGTAAATAAATATAAAACTGATAGCTGTTTCATAAACACCCTCTAGAACACATCAAGTTTTTGGCACCGCTGCTAGGGACACTTTTTGTGTCTTCACGGGGTATTTAAGTTTTTTTTAGTTTTTGACTGATTAAAGATATATTAATTTAAATATAATAATTTAATAAATATAATAATATAATAATATTGAAATAAAATATAATAATATAATAATAATTTTGAATCAAATTTGAATCGTAAAGTTTTAAAAAGTCGTATTTATTAAATACTTCTAGGGTATATTATGTAACTTATAACTAATAATTTCTATCATGTCGCTTTCATGTGAATAGTAAATTAATTAATTTCGTTTCATTTACTATTCAATGAATAGTAAATGAATTAGAAAAAAACAATTAAATAGTTTTGCTTTTCTACTTTTTTTTAAGTTAAAAAAAAATTGTAAGTTTTATTACCTTTAGATTTTTAGACTCTAGTCACAACTTTTAGTATTAAGTTTAGTTTTGCCATAGTTATTTTTATACTTTTAGATTTTTTGGCTTTGCCGTAAAATCCCTTAAGTGCTTTTTCTTTAGACTAAGATTTAGGTGCCTTAAAATTCTGCGACGCCGTGTTAAAATTTTATTATCCTTTTAAGTGGTTAAATTGATAGACATCCAAAATTTTCTGGTTCGTAGTAATAATTGGATTTGTTAGTGGCGAGTTGTGGGCTTCCGATTTAAAGGGTCCTGGCTACCTGCTGCATCTATTGGCTATTCGAAATGTGGGCAAAATCAGAAAAGTGTATTAATTTGATAACTTATATAATTTTTATTTTTATAACTAATAGGATATTCAGTGAATGCACCGAGCAAAACGTTCACCACCTTTCATACGTTCACCACCTGTAACTCGATCAAGACATCTAGCCAATATTGTCGTCGTTGATTTTTCTTCAGAATCATCATCCAGTCGACCAAGTACTCCAATTCAAATTTTCGATAATCCATTTTTTGAACCCGACCTCACAATTGAGAATCCGGAGGATATTCAGGGACAATTCAGAGATACTGAACCACTAATCATTCCTCCTGAACCGCAAATCACTCATCCAGAGATTGTCGAGGAAGAAACCATTAAATCAGAATTCCTTAGTGATTCAGATTCAACAAATTCAATCATGGAAAATTTGGAACCTCTAAGTATGGAAGACCGAATGAGAGCTAAACGCACTGGCCAAGGTCACACAATTACTCAACCAGACATTAATGCGCCAGATTATAAAATCAAAGTACAAATCCTACACATGGTAACTAATCAATGCCAATTTAGTGGTTCGCCGAAGGAAGATCCAAACAAACATCTTCGAACCTTTAATAGGATTTGTACTCTATTTAAGATCAGAGAAGTTAAAGATGAACAGATCTATCTCATGTTATTTCCCTGGACTTTAAAGGGAGAAGCCAAAGATTGGTTAGAATCGTTACCTGAAGGGGAGATTGATACATGGGATGTCTTTGTTGAAATTTTTTTTAAACAATTCTTTCCGGCATCTAAAGCCGTAAGACTTCAAGGAGAAATAGTTACGTTCACGCAAAAGCCAAATGAAACTCTGTATGAGGCATGGACAAGATTTGGAAAGTTGTTGAGAGGATGTCCGCAACATGGTTTAGACACTTATCAAATAGTACAAATATTCTACCAAGGATGCGACATCACTATAAGAAAAGACATAGATATAGCAGCTGGTGGTTCCATTATGAAGAAAACCGCAACTGAAGCTTACAAAATTATTGATAACACTGCTTCCCACTCACATGAGTAGCACCAAGAAAAAGATATCGTTAGATCATCTAAAGCGGCTAGAGCTGATTCTAGCCATGACTTTGATTCCATTTCCGCAAAAATAGATGCTTTCGAGAGACGAATGGAAAAGATGACTAAAGATATTCACGCAATACGAATCAGTTGTGAGCAATGCAGTGGACCACACTTAACGAAAGATTGTCACATTGAGCAAACGATGGAATAACATGAGAATGTTTCCTACATGAACCAAAGGCCGGGAAATAATTATCAAAATAATTATCAACCGCCAAGGCCAAACTTCAATCGAAATCAAAACATTCTTTACAATCCAAATGGACCCAACAATAACTCGTACAACCAACAAGGTCTAAATAACTAACCAACTTAAAACAACACTTTCAATCAACAAAAACCTAGCTTGTATAAACCACCACAACAAACCGAAGAGAAAAAGTCAAATCTAGAAGAAATGATGGCAAAGCTAATGGAATCTCAAACACAATTTATTACATCTCAAACCCAAACAAATGAGAGGTTTGATCAATCACTAAGAACTCAACAAGCTTCCATTTTGAATCTAGAAAAACACGTAGGTACTCTTGCTAGCATGATGAGTGAGAGGGAACAAGGAAAGCTACCGAGTAATACTGAAGTAAATCCTCGAAATGAGAATGTTAATATGGTGTCAACAAATTCTAAAAAACCAACATTAGAAGATGGGAAGGTTTTTGATGTGAGTAACAATGAAGAAGTTACAACACCACCACCACCCGAGTATGTAAAGCCAGTGGTTACACCATACAGACCATCCATCCCGTTTCCAAGAAAAGGAGTTGAGTATGAGAAAGTAATAGGTAATAAAGTTTGTGATACCTTTGGAAAGAAGAAGAATAATAAGAAAGTACAAGAAACAAAAACCGTAAAGATAAACCCGATGAAGACAGTTCCACCAAAACCTCCACCCAGGTTGGGTGATCCGGGTGAATTTATTGTTCCTTGTCTACTTAGTGATTGTGTCATGTATGATGCAATAGCAGATTTAGGTGCGAGTGTGAGTGTTATGCCTCTTTCATTATATAAGAGATTAGGAGTAGGTGAGTTAAGTCCAACAGAGATGAGTGTCCGACTCTTTGATCAAACTATTAAACACCCAGTTGGAATTGCTGACAACCTACCCGTTCAAGTGGGTAATTTAACCTTTTTAGTCGAATTTATTGTAATTGACATTGAAGAGGACCCAAACATTCCTCTAATTTTAGGTTGACCATTCTTAGCGTCCACCGGGGCATTATTTGATGTAAGAAAAGGTAGAATGACACTTAGTAATGATGAGAAATCGATCACCTTTATGATTCGAAAGTCTAAATCTCCACCAACCAAAACCGTTGAACCAGCAAAAATGATTGGTAAGAACCATGTTGTTTTACCAACTCCAACGGTAGTACTTAACAATAATAAAATGCCTATGTGTGGGGAAAATGAAACAACACCTAATGATGACCTGATAACAAACAACCCCGTTGTTGATACGAAATTAAATGACCCGTTATTAACAGTTCAATGAAGAAACTTTATAAATGGGTTTACGATGCTAGAATTAAGGGGAACTTTAAGTTATGTAACAGGTTAGTATCCAATCCGTCGCCTAAAGAAAAGGTGAAACTAGTTGAATTTGTGGATAATACAGAAGAAGCCGGCCACTGGCTTAAAGCAAAAGTCACAGATATGCAAGTTGATTATGGTCCAAGAGAAATTGACGATGAAGTTAATCACAATTTCCACACCACATCTACTTAAGTGTGGGGATACTCAAATGTTCTAAAAAGAAAATGCTGTCTAGAATTAGTTGTGTTCTCGTGTAGTTCCGAGAATGGAATCCGATTGGTCTTTTTCACTAGCAGACACTAAAGAACTAGTTTTCTCCCCTCCATTCTGAATTTTTGTTTTGTAGGTTTTGTATGAAATTAATATGCATTTTTTTTTAAATTTAAGTTTTGTGTGAATTTAAAAACAAAATTTACTTTATTTCATTAAGTTTAAAAAATAATTTCTAAAATTCATCGTAAGTTGAAGACTAGGTCATGGAGCCAAAATTGCTTTACCCGAGGGCGGGGCGAAAAAATTTTGTTATCATTATTTTTAGTTTTATTGATCTAAAGTATACCAAAAAAAAATTAAAAAATCAAAAATCTTTACTTTTAAAACAATCGCTTTAAAAATGACAAATTTTAAATTTTGTCGAGGGACGGACTAGGTAAACATACCGAAACTACCTAAAGTAAAAGGAAACAAAATTTTAAAAAATTATTCATTTAAATTGTTTTAATAAATAAAGGTTTTTATAAAAAAATTATATATATATATATATATATATATATATATATATATATATATATATATATATATATATATATATATATATATATATATATATATATATATATATATATATATATATATATATATATATATATATATATATATATATATTATATATATATGTTTGTAGTTTATCTTATGTACAAAACAGGGTAAAACAGCGCACTTTCAAAGACTGATATTAAGTTCAGCAAAAGCTACTAATTTTGACGACAAGACGCAAAATATCAAATGTGATATAAAATAATTTGTTTGCAAACTCGGTATTTTTAATCACTTTTCTACACTAATCACCCTCATGAATTTATAATTATAGTCTGATTTTATGCAAATGAGGGCATTGCATGATCTCAAGTGTGGGGAAGGGTTATAAATTCTCTCGGGTTTACACTTAATTTATTTGCCAAATTTTGTGAAAATTTGAAAAATTTTCAATAAAATGAATTCAAAATCATGTTTATACATATTTATGAACGATAAAACTAGGTGTTAATGCCGAAATTATTATTACCTCAGAGAGAACATAAATGGAGAAACAACCCAAAAACGTTAGAATTCATTTAAAATGGAATAGAAGAGAATAAAAAGGCAAAGAAAAGAATAAATAAAAGCTAAGTGTGGGAAGAATTTACCAATTTCTTTAAAACACATATCACATATTTGGTACAGATTATTGCAGGTACTTTTGCTTTGGACTAAACTAATCAGTTTTACCCAATTTATTGTAATACCTTTAAAAGAAAAGATGGATCTACACGATGAATCAATTTCATCATTAAAAGGAAGTAAAGTCTTCCAAAAAAGACACGCGCTTCTTGATTTAGGTCAGGAAGTTGTCATCCAGACCAGCTGTAGGTTGTTGAAAAATCTAGAAAAGTCATCTCTAAAATCAGCAGGAAATCCACGGACCTCAGCATCAAACAGGGTCGCCAAGTGGTCAAACTTATCCTAACCATGAGAGGATCTGTCTCGTAAAATAGGGAGGGCGCCGTGCAAATTAGCTTGATAAGACTAATGAATAAGACCCCTAGAAAGGATAATCTCCTTAAAGATTAAAAATCAGCTTTTAATCCTGATATTACTCAATCCTTAAGATTGACCTTAAAGATTGAGAATTACAAACTCATGGAATTCGATGATATCTAAACTCGAACTTGAACGAGAAAATATTTTGATCAAATTACAAACCGATTTGTTTTCTGAAAACCTATTTTCAATGCGTTCATTACCACTGAACGTAAAATCCTAGGAATTCACCTAGAATTCATTAGGTCACCTGAACCAAATCGGGTGTCAACCGTAAGAACGGTAGTTGCATAGCATGGTTGGAGACAGGACCTTGTGCCAGACCGAAAAATCATAGCGTGATCTTTACTATTGCTCCTACAAAGGATAGTAATTGCATCCGACACGATATAGACCATAATCAAAAGCATGTCACGAGACATTGCCTCAACTTTTGCTTGTTCAACGCTTTCCTTTACAATCGGACGGTAGTTTACCGAAAGTTAATATACGGAGCAAGTAAACTGGACGTGTTGCTTTCCCAATACAAGGTGAGCAAGTGGGTGACACAAAACCATAAGTTTTGAGCTAAAATTTTCAAATCTGAAACCCACGAAACCCACAAAAACAATTTGCAAACACCGGTGAAGTGTTATTCCGAAAAACTTGTCTAGGTTAAAATCTAGCATGAATTTTCAAAAGATTAAATGTTTTCATAAAGATCTAATTTCCTAAAGGATCTAAATTTTTATAGTCATGTGGGACTGTAAACCACAATGTTACTATCATTGTTTATACCGCCATATCAAAATCACTTATGTATAAAGTGTGAGAATAAAAAAAGTGATTCGAGTGAAGTGTGATTTTATTTCAAGTTCTGTATTGCTTGAGGACAAGCAATGCTCAAGTGTGGGTATATTTGATAGTGCTCTAAATGAACATATATTTAGGTGCACTATCCTTCAAATATGTAAAGTTTTCAGCTGCAATTGTTCTATTTTCAAGTAATATTCGTTTAAATAAATAAGTGCGAAGACAAAAGAAAAAAATGAAGATTTGAAGACGCAAATGACCAAAAAGCTCAAATGTACAAGATACAATCCAAGTAGTTCAATTTATTGATGAATAACGTCTAAAAATGACAAGAGTACAAGCCGCAAAATGCAAAGTACAAGATATTTAATTATACGAAAAGGCGTTCGAAAATCCGAAACCGATACATGAACCAACTTTCAACGCTCGACGCAACGGAGCTGAAAGTACAAGTCAACTATGCACAAGAATATAATATAATATAATATTTAAATAATTCATAATAAGAATAATAATAAATAATAAAAAGTTGTTAATTGAGCATAGTTAAAGGGTCATAAGTGAAAATTTCAAATCAATAATTCACAACGAGATATTATTGATTCAACTTTGAATGGTAGCCAGCTAACATTCCACCTACATCAGTATCAATCATTTGCCTATAAAAGGAAGGCACGGAGTAATGAAGAAACTACACCTTTTTCTTTTCCTTTCTCATATCATATACGATATATATATATATATATATATATATATATATATATATATATATATATATATATATATATATATATATATATATATATATATATATATATATATATATATATATATATATATATATTATAATTATAATTTTAATTTATGTTTAATAATAATTGGGTTATTGTAAGAATGTTTTACGGGATTTAAATCGAAACTCTGTCCGTGTAACGCTACGCTATAAATAATCATTGTAAGTTATGTTATTCCTTTTTAAATTAATGTCTCATAACTAAGTTTTTATTATTCTTATTTAAGCCGAAGTAATCGTGATGTTGGGCTAAATATTAAGATTGGGTAATTGGACTTTGGACCATAACTGGGGTTTGAACAAAAGACCGACACTTGTGAAAATTAGACTATGGGCTATTAATGGGCTTTATATTTGTTTAACTGAATGATAGTTCGTTAATTTAATATAAAGATTTACAATTTGACGTATCTATAAATAATCACATACACTCGATCGGATACGATGGGCGGGATATTTATAAGTACTAATAATTGTTCATTTGACCGGACACGGGGATGGATTAATAGTCAATGGACTCATTAAAACAGGGGTGGATTACATACAAGGAAAATTGGTGTAATTGTTAACAAAGTATTAAAACCTAGTTACAGTTTAAGTCCTCAATTAGTTGGAATATTTGACTTCGGATATAAGGGTAATTTGACGAGGATACTCGCACTTTATAATTATGGCCGATGGACTATTATGGACAAAAACCAGATAGACGTATCGAATAATCCAGGACAAAGGACAATTAACCCATGGTAATAAATTAAAATCAAAACGTCAAACATCATGATTACGGAAGTTTAAATAAGCATAATTCCTTTATTTTATATCTCATCGTACTTTCATTTATCGTCATTTTATTTATCGTACTTTAAATTATCGCACTTTTATTTTTACGCTTTATTTATATTTTTAATTATTGCACTTTTATTTGTTGTCATTTACTTTACTCTTTAAAATAAGTTATATTTATATTTAATATTTTGCATTAGGTTTTAACTGTGATATAAGTCTCAAAATCGACAAACCGGTCATTAAACGGTAAATCCCCCCAAAGTTACCTATAATTACTATATATTACTAAATCTAGTTTAACTACTTAATTAACTAATTTGACCGTGTAAGACACCCAATAATAGTGTCCACGGATCGACCTCCCGGACTTTACCTTAGCTATATTATTACACGATAGGTATACTTGCCTTTTGTGTTTTAGTTTAATTTTGGTGATTTCCTGTAGTAAATAAATATAAAGCTGATAGCCGTTTCATACACACCCTCTAGAACAGATCAATTCCACCAAATTACTATCAGCGTTTAATCATCTAAAAACACAATTCTCCTGAAAACAACCCGGTTTGATAACTGATGATTTAGATACCGCAGCATTAACTGCAGAGGAAACAGAAAAATTGTAGATGGTCTAAACGGCCAAAAGTTTGATGATAAAGAAGGGAGTGTTAGAAACGCTCGATAGAAAATTTGGTATTGAAAAACTGATTGAGCAAACCATAAAGGAGACCATGGCCAAATACAAGGACCATACCATATATTCAAAGAATTCAGGTAATTCTGGATCCGATGAAACCTTCAACGAATATCTTGCTCCGTACTCGTGTTAAAATCTTGCGGAAAATCTTTCTCCATCAACCATAGACCTTAGAAATTCCAAAATATCATCATAAATATCTTTGATATTTCTGAAGATATTTTCATAAATATTCTCGTCCGGAATTATTTATCTCTTCGTGATATCTATATTACGTAATAAAGGAAACTACTTTAGTTTATAAATTTCTTTAAAATTTGAGTTTGAATTATGAATGATTTTGAAGTAGTGTTGGAAATTGATGCATGAATTAGTATAATATAATGACACTTGATCAACGTGATTATATTACAGTAAGTCATGCTGAGTTTCTAATGGGACGTGATGATTCACAGATCATAACGTCATCATGTACCATGTTACATGACTCTTTCATTCTGCTTAACTTCTGAACATATCAAGAAAATATATTCTTGATAGTTTTATTCTCAGTAATTCTGGTAATTTGACAAATCATATCGTGCTATTACGTTTCTTCTTGTTTAGAACATTAAGTTCATTCGAAAATTCCATACTTACGAATTCTGGACCATTACTCGCTTTACTAGAGGTTGAGAGGAGAATAAAAAGGCAAAGAGCTCCAAAATATAAGAGAAAATTGAAACAACCCAACCCGTATTCCATACGATAATTTTTTTTTTAAAATAATACACATTTACGCGCCAATTAAATATGTAAACCATTCCACACGTTTCGTTAAAATATATAACAAGTTTAGTGTTTACAAAAGGCACAAAGGCCATTAACGAATGTGATACAAGTTTGACCAATACAAAAATGATAGTTTTAAACCAAACAACACATCGAGCATGGTTTGGGACTAAACTACCCAAAACGCTAGGCCAACTTCCAAAAGCTCCAACATAACATCATCAAGGGACACCTAGTGCCCAACAACCCCCTTACCCTTGTCCACACCTGCATCTAAAAAGATAAACAACGAGAGGGGTAAGCTAATGCCTAGTGAGTGCAACAATTATACGTTTACATATACAACCTACTTACTTGCAATCGCTTACGCATTTACCGAATACATGCTAGCATTATAAGTAATCATACCATCACAAGTATAACACTAAACCTTCCACCATACGAGCTAGCATAACAATAGCATGTAGTTTAAACAATATAATATGCTATAATCCACACACACACAACCATGGTTAACCAAACGAACGAGGGAACGGTGTTTAAAGACCGTCGGAGATCATAACAACCATTAGTGCACTTAACACTTCGTACACTAACCCCACGGGTGGCATCTTAACATGTCGATACTTCACCCCGGGTGGTGCCTTAACACTTCGACACTTCACCCCGAGTGGTGTCTTAGCACATCGACACTTCACTCGTTACATCTCTCGGAGTGGCATCTTAACACATCGATACTTCACTCCCGAGTGGTGTCTTAACACATCGACACTTCACTCGCCACGTAAGGAGTGGTGTCTTAACACGTCGACACTTCACAACTTAACTACACAAATAAATACATCATATATGCACGCATATAATTATTCCACTCACCTTAACACTTCGGTGATGATTACGCACTTTCGAAACTTCGAGGAAACGTACCTAATACATAAGTACACATTTAATTGCACAACTAGTGTAACTTACCACACTACATAACACTTGAGCATTTAATGACCCATTTGCATTTGAAAGGACCCGTTCATATACATTATAAACGATTCACAATAGTTGATTACATCGCGAGGTATTTGACCTCTATATGATACGTTTTACAAACATTGCATTCGTTTTTAAAAGACAAACTTTCTTTACATCAAAAATTGACGGCATGCATACCATTTCATATTACATCCAACTATAATTGACTTAATATTAATCTTGATGAACTCAACGACTCGAATGCAACGACTTTCAAAGTATGTCATGAATGACTCCAGGTAATATCCTTAATATGAGCTAATGCACAGCTGAAGATTTCTTTAATACCTGAGAATAAACATGCTTTAAAGTGTCAACCAAAAGGTTGATGAGTTCATTAGTTTATCATAATCAATCATTTCCGTAATAGTAATAGACCACAACATTTCAGTTTCCATAAATATCCGTACACTCGCAAATGTTTAAAAGTATTATATAAGTTGTAGGCACCCGGGCTTAACATTCATGTTTTACCCTCTGAAGTACACCAGATCAGGTGTGTTTAAAATAACCTCGAAGTACTAAAGCATCCCATAGTCAGGATGGGGTTTGTCAGGCCCAATAGATCTATCTTTAGGATTCGCGCCTACTGTACATAGACAAGTAGTTTAATGTTACTAAGCTAAGGGTATATTTTTGGTTTAAACCCACATAGAATTAGTTTTAGTACTTGTGACTACTTCGTAAAACATTTATAAAACAGCGCAGGTATTCTCAGCCCAAAAATATATATTGCAAAAGCAATTAAAAAGGGAGCAAATGAAACTCACAATACTGTATTTCGTAGCAATTATGTATATGACGGCACTGAACAAGTGCAGGGTTTGTCTCGAATTCACGAACGTATCAATATTGTGATTCAATATTGCAGGAAAGTACGTAGACGCAACGAAAATGATAAACGTTAGGTTGACCTCACGAGCAATACCCTCGATCAATACCCATAACCTTCATAGCTATAACCTACAATTTCCTTAGCTCTATCCCGTTTGAAAACTTATTTTGAAATCGTCTGAGTATAACTCCGTCGTAGTATTTTATGTATACTAATAATATCTTGAAATAATACATAGAAAATATATATATATAATTCAATTGAGAGAGTTTAGAGAAATATATTTTCAAGTTTCTATGAAATAACGAAATCTATTCAATTCTATTTATAATAGATTTTTGAATTATTAAAGTAAATTATTAAAGTATGAATTATTAAAATGAATTATTAAAGTGAATTATTAAAGTATGAATTATTAAAGTGAATTATTAAAGTGAATTATTAAAGTATGAATTATTAAAGTGAATTATTAAAGTATGAATTATTAAAGTGAATTATTAAAGTATGAATTATTAAAGTGAATTATTAAAGTATGAATTATTAAAGTTAAAGTAAAGTAAAAGTAGAGTAAAGGTAAAGTTAAAGTACAGTAAAAGTATAAAACTATATACGTATAATACGCATATAAATATATATAATATTAATTTAAATCGTTATATATATTTAATAAAATAAAATATAAATATCGTTATCTTTATCATACTGGTTAAGTAATGAGTTGTCAAAAGTGGTTCTAGATATTTATAAAAGATATATACGTTATAATAATAAAGTTCTTTTTAAACTGAAAACGTTTTTTGTACTTTTGAAACTAAATCAAATAAATATGATAATTTTGTTTTCCAAAACTAAATATATTTAAGAATCATTTTGTTAAAAGGTTAAAATAATGGAAATCGTTATATCATAAAATATTTTAGAAAAGTAGAATTATATATATTCATAATAGGTTTCAAGTTTTTAAATTACAGTCTATTGGTGAAGCATGGGATAAAGTCCAAAGGTTAAATAAACGTATGAAATCATCTTAATGAAAAATGTCGAGTTACTTAACTTGTCGATATCCAACATCTAAGTTATTTACACTCCACGTTCTTATTTTCATATTAAATAAAATGAAAGTTAACATAGTTATCTTATCAAGGTCACGAGGAAAATATTATAAAACATGCCTTGGAAATTAAACAGGAATTTCCACTAACCCTTGTCTAGTTCCCATTAATTGACACATTTATTCTTATTTATAAATCACTTTACCATTTTCCGAATGTTGTCAAAAAAATAGATTTCTTAAATCACAGTGGACCTCATAACATATGCCCGTAATCATATCATAATGTATCTGATAATTCAATCATTTGATATTATCTCTTAATTCTATCGATAAATATATCGAAACAAATACGTTCATGTAAAGTATCATATATCTAATACTTTGTTAATGTTTTCAGTTAATATTATATATTATATATACATATCTATATACTCATAATTGTTTGTGAATTGTCGAACACGGTCAAAGGGTAATTGATTACATGAATGTAGTTCCAAACTTTTTGAGATTCAACATTACAAATTCTGCTTATCGTGTCGGAAACATATAAAGGTTAAGTTTAAATTTGGTCGGAAATTTCTGGGTCGTCACAGTACCTACCCGTTAAAGAAATTTCGTCCCGAAATTTGATCGAGGTCGTCATGGCTAACAATAAGAATGTTATTATGATGAATATAAGTTGATTCATAGGGTTTTATCATGATTGAGAAATATGGATAAAATAATTTGATTACTCGAAACGTATGAGTGAAGCTATCGTAAAAGAGTGAAATGAGAAAATAGGGATTCATCTTATCTTTTGACGTCATCACGGTTGATCTCCGGATTAAAGAAAATCTTTGTAATCTATATAGGATTTGATTCTTCGGTGATTAAGGAAATTATGATCCTCTTCGATTTAATGCGATGATTCATCTCGATTTTTCTGTCGGATATTTCACTATAAATCCACCTCCTTCGTTTTCTTTTAATTCACACCTTCTATTCTTTCTCCCTCAATTCTTACTTTAAAATTATTCGTCAATATGCTTCATCCAGTGATGATTCTCGATATACTCCTCACTTTCATATCTTCCGTTCTTCTTTTTCATCTACCTCCAGAAGAATCAATTTACTTCTACTAAACTCTTGGTTTTATAGTGTTTTTAGTTCTCCCGTGTCTTTATATTGCTATATGCATCGATATATAGGTTTATAGTTTCTGAGTTGTTGTTGGGTTTTATATCTTCCCTTATATTTCGATGTCCCTGCTTCTGTCTTCTATAATCATTGTCATCCCCAATTAATGCTCTCTTTTATTTACTGCAATTTATACCCCAATTTCTATTTCGGAGTTTTGTCCTTTCGTTTCTTCTTCTTGCGATTAAGCACCGCTTGTAATGGTCCAGAATTCGCATATATGAATTTCGGAATGAACATTGTTAATGTTCTAAGAAGGAAATTGTAATGGCACTACCTTGACTTGTCAAATTACTAGAATACCTCGAAAAAGGCCGAATCATCAAGAAATATTTTCTTGATATTTTAGAGGTTAAAGAGAATACAAGAGTCGTGTAACATAGCACATGATGACGTTATGATCTGTGAATCATCACGTTCCATTTAGAAACTCAGCATGACTTACTGTAATATAATCACGTTGATCAAGTGTCATTATATTATACTAGTTCATGCTTCAGTTCCCAACACTACTTCAAAAATATTCCTATTTTAAATTCGAAAGTTTCAGAATTTAGAAACTAAAATAGTTTCTTTTATGATGTAACACATACAGCACGAAGAGGTAAATGATTTCAGATAAGAATAATTATGAAAATATCTTCAGAAATATGGAGGATATTTATAATGAAAGATATGATGATATCTTAAAATTTCTAATATCAGAGGATGATGAAGAATATTGTCCGTAGGGGTTTAGAGTCAGGAGCAAGGTATTCGATAATGACTTCAGCAGACACGGAATCATTTGGATTCTTTGAAGGTAGATTTCGTCCTTGTGATTTATCCACAGCCTTCTTCATGGTTTGCTCAATCCGTATTTGTCAGTACCAAATCTTCTCTTTTCTGAGCTTTGCCAACACACTACTCTTTATCATCAAACTTTTTATTGTTAAGGTCGTTTATAGTTTTTGCTGCTTCATTAGTATTTCGAGAACTAGTTTGCAGTTTATAGTTTTTGCTTCTTCATCAGTATTTCGAGAACTAGTTCGCAGTTTAGGGTGTTTTTCAGAAACTTCACATTCAAAGTATATAAGTCCAGAAGATAGACACATATAATTGTTGGCGTAGACATGCTGCGAGATTTCAAAATACTGATTGCTAATTTCCGATGATTCGTATGGCAAATCTCGTTACAAGATGCAGATGACTAAATGATGAAATGTCCCGTTCTTATTGATTAAAAACGTTCCATATTAATTGATTTCGTTGCGAGGTTTTGACCTCTATATGAGACGTTTTTCAAAGACTGCATTCATTTTTAAACAAACCATAACCTTTATTTCAACAATAAAGGTTTTAAAAAGCTTTACGTAGATTATCAAATAATGATAATCTAAAATATCCTGTTTACACACGACCATTACATAATGGTTTACAATACAAATATGTTACAACAAAATAAGTTTCTTGAATGCAGTTTTTACACAATATCATACAAGCATGGACTCCAAATCTTGTCCTTATTTAAGTATGCGACAGCGGAAGCTCTTAATAATCACCTGAGAATAAACATGCTTAAAACGTCAACAAAAATGTTGGTGAGTTATAGGTTTAACCTATATATATCAAATCGTAACAATAGACCACAAGATTTCATATTTCAATACACATCCCATACATAGAGATAAAAATCATTCATATGGTGAACACCTGGTAACCGACAATAACAAGATGCATATATAAGAATATCCCCATCATTCCGGGACACCCTTCGGATATGATATAAATTTCGAAGTACTAAAGCATCCGGTACTTTGGATGGGGTTTGTTAGGCCCAATAGATCTATCTTTAGGATTCGCGTCAATTAGGGTGTCTGTTCCCTAATTCTTAGATTACCAGACTTAATAAAAAGGGGCATATTCGATTTCGATAATTCAACCATAGAATGTAGTTTCACGTACTTGTGTCTATTTTGTAAATCATTTATAAAACCTGCATGTATTCTCATCCCAAAATATTAGATTTTAAAAGTGGGACTATAACTCACTTTCACAGATTTTTACTTCGTCGGGAAGTAAGACTTGGCCACTGGTTGATTCACGAACCTATAACAATATATACATATATATCAAAGTATGTTCAAAATATATTTACAACACTTTTAATATATTTTGATGTTTTAAGTTTATTAAGTCAGCTGTCCTCGTTAGTAACCTACAACTAGTTGTCCACAGTTAGATGTACAGAAATAAATCGATAAATATTATCTTGAATCAATCCACGACCCAGTGTATACGTATCTCAGTATTGATCACAACTCAAACTATATATATTTTGGAATCAACCTCAACCCTGTATAGCTAACTCCAACATTCACATATAGAGTGTCTATGGTTGTTCCGAAATATATATAGATGTGTCGACATGATAGGTCGAAACATTGTATACGTGTCTATGGTATCTCAAGATTACATAATATATAATACAAGTTGATTAAGTTATGGTTGGAATAGATTTGTTACCAATTTTCACGTAGCTAAAATGAGAAAAATTATCCAATCTTGTTTTACCCATAACTTCTTCATTTTAAATCCGTTTTGAGTGAATCAAATTGCTATGGTTTCATATTGAACTCTATTTTATGAATCTAAACAAAAAAAGTATAGGTTTCTAGTCGGAAAAATAAGTTACAAGTCGTTTTTGTAAAGGTAGTCATTTCAGTCGAAAGAACGACGTCTAGATGACCATTTTAGAAAACATACTTCCACTTTGAGTTTAACCATAATTTTTGGATATAGTTTCATGTTCATAATAAAAATCATTTTCTCAGAATAACAACTTTTAAATCAAAGTTTATCATAGTTTTTAATTAACTAACCCAAAACAGCCCGCGGTGTTATTACGACGGCGTAAATCTGGTTTTACGGTGTTTTTCGTGTTTCCAGGTTTTAAATCATTAAGTTAGCATATCATATAGATATAGAACATGTGTTTAGTTGATTTTAAAAGTCAAGTTAGAAGGATTAACTTTTGTTTGCGAACAAGTTTAGAATTAACTAAACTATGTTCTAGTGATTACAAGTTTAAACCTTCGAATAAGATAGCTTTATATGTATGAATAGAATGATGTTATGAACATCATTACTACCTTAAGTTCCTTGGATGAACCTACTGGAAAAGAGAAAAATGGATCTAGCTTCAATGGATCCTTGGATGGCTCAAAGTTCTTGAAGCAAAATCATGACACGAAAACAAGTTCAAGTAAGATCATCACTTGAAATAAGATTGTTATAGTTATAGAAATTGAACCAAAGTTTGAATATGATTATTACCTTGTATTAGAATGATAACCTACTGTAAGAAACAAAGATTTCTTGAGGTTGGATGATCACCTTACAAGATTGGAAGTGAGCTAGCAAACTTGAAAGTATTCTTGATTTTATGAAACTAGAACTTTTGGAATTTATGAAGAACACTTAGAACTTGAAGATAGAACTTGAGAGAGTTCAATTAGATGAAGAAAATTGAAGAATGAAAGTGTTTGTAGGTGTTTTTGGTCGTTGGTGTATGGATTAGATATAAAGGATATGAAATTTTGTTTTCATGTAAATAAGTCATGAATGGTTACTCATATTTTTGTAATCTTATGAGATATTTCATGCTAGTTGCCAAATGATGGTTCCCACATGTGTTAGGTGACTCACATGGGCTGCTAAGAGCTGATCATTGGAGTGTATATACCAATAGTACATACATCTAAAAGCTGTGTATTGTACGAGTACGAATACGGGTGCATACGAGTAGAATTGTTGATGAAACTGAACGAGAATGTAATTGTAAGCATTTTTGTTAAGTAGAAGTATTTTGATAAGTGTATTGAAGTCTTTCAAAAGTGTATAAATACATATTAAAACACTACATGTATATACATTTTAACTGAGTCGTTAAGTCATCGTTAGTCGTTACATGTAAGTGTTGTTTTGAAACCTTTAGGTTAACGATCTTGTTAAATGTTGTTAACCCAATGTTTATAATAACAAAAGAGATTTTAAATTATTATATTATCATGATATTATGATGTACGAATATCTCTTAATATGATATATATACATTAAATGTCGTTACAACGATAAACGTTACATATATGTCTCGTTTCAAAATCATTAAGTTAGTAGTCTTGTTTTTACATATGTAGTTCATTGTTAATATAATTAATGATATGTTTACTTATCATAATATCATGTTAACTATATATATAACCATATATATGTCATCATATAGTTTTTTACAAGTTTTAACGTTCGTGAATCACCGGTCAACTTGGGTGGTCAATTGTCTATATGAAACCTATTTCAATTAATCAAGTCTTAACAAGTTTGATTGCTTAACATGTTGGAAACATTTAATCATGTAAACATCAATCTCAATTAATATATATAAACATGGAAAAGTTCGGGTCACTACAGTACCTACCCGTTAAATAAATTTCGTCCCGAAATTTTAAGCTGTTGAAGGTGTTGACGAATCTTCTGGAAATAGATGCGGGTATTTCTTCTTCATCTGATCTTCACGCTCCCAGGTGAACTCGAGTCCTCTACGAGCATTCCATCGAACCTTAACAATTGGTATCTTGTTTTGCTTAAGTCTTTTAACCTCACGATCCATTATTTCGACGGGTTCTTCGATGAATTGGAGTTTTTCGTTGATTTGGATTTCATCTAACGGAATAGTGAGATCTTCTTTAGCAAAACATTTCTTCAAATTCGAGACGTGGAAAGTGTTATGTACAGCCGCGAGTTGTTGAGGTAACTCTAGTCGGTAAGCTACTGGTCCGACACGATCAATAATCTTGAATGGTCCAATATACCTTGGATTTAATTTCCCTCGTTTACCAAATCGAACAACGCCTTTCCAAGGTGCAACTTTAAGCATGACCATCTCTCCAATTTGAAATTCTATATCTTTTCTTTTAATGTCAGCGTAGCTCTTTTGTCGACTTTGGGCGGTTTTCAACCGTTGTTGAATTTGGATGATCTTCTCGGTAGTTTCTTGTAAAATCTCCGGACCCGTAATCTGTCTATCCCCCACCTCACTCCAACAAATCGGAGACCTGCACTTTCTACCATAAAGTGCTTCAAACGGCGCCATCTCAATGCTTGAATGGTAGCTGTTGTTGTAGGAAAATTCTGCTAACGGTAGATGTCGATCCCAACTGTTTCCAAAATCAATAACACATGCTCGTAGCATGTCTTCAAGCGTTTGTATCGTCCTTTCGCTCTTCCCATCAGTTTGTGGATGATAGGCAGTACTCATGTCTAGACGAGTTCCTAATGCTTGCTGTAATGTCTGCCAGAATCTTGAAATAAATCTGCCATCCCTATCAGAGATAATAGAGATTGGTATTCCATGTCTGGAGACGACTTCCTTCAAATACAGTCGTGCTAACTTCTCCATCTTGTCATCTTCTCTTATTGGTAGGAAGTGTGCTGATTTGGTGAGACGATCAACTATTACCCAAATAGTATCAAAACCACTTGCAGTCCTTGGCAATTTAGTGATGAAATCCATGGTAATGTTTTCCCATTTCCATTCCGGGATTTCGGGTTGTTGAAGTAGACCTGATGGTTTCTGATGCTCAGCTTTGACCTTAGAACACGTCAAACATTCTCCTACGTATTTAGCAACATCGGCTTTCATACCCGGCCACCAAAAATGTTTCTTGAGATCCTTGTACATCTTCCCCGTTCCAGGATGTATTGAGTATCTGGTTTTATGAGCTTCTCTAAGTACCATTTCTCTCATATCTCCAAATTTTGGTACCCAAATCCTTTCAGCCCTATACCGGGTTCCGTCTTCCCGAATATTAAGATGCTTCTCCGATCCTTTGGGTATTTCATCCTTTAAATTTCCCTCTTTTAAAACTCCTTGTTGCGCCTCCTTTATTTGAGTAGTAATGTTATTATGAATCATTATATTCATAGATTTTACTCGAATGGGTTCTCTGTCCTTCCTGCTCAAGGCATCGGCTACCACATTTGCCTTCCCCGGGTGGTAACGAATCTCAAAGTCGTAATCATTCAATAATTCAATCCACCTACGCTGCCTCATATTCAGTTGTTTCTGATTAAATATGTGTTGAAGACTTTTGTGGTCGGTATATATAATACTTTTGACCCCATATAAGTAGTGCCTCCAAGTCTTTAATGCAAAAACAACCGCGCCTAATTCCAAATCATGCGTCGTATAATTTTGTTCGTGAATCTTCAATTGTCTAGACGCATAAGCAATCACCTTCGTTCGTTGCATTAATACACAACCGAGACCTTGCTTTGATGCATCACAATAAATCACAAAATCATCATTCCCTTCAGGCAATGACAATATAGGTGCCGTAGTTAGCTTTTTCTTCAATAACTGAAACGCTTTCTCTTGTTCATCATTCCATTCAAATTTCTTCCCTTTATGCGTTAATGCAGTCAAGGGTTTTGCTATTCTGGAAAAGTCTTGGATGAACCTTCTATAGTAACCAGCTAGTCCTAAAAACTGGCGTATGTGTTTCGGAGTTTTCGGGGTTTCCCACTTTTCAACAGTTTCTATCTTTGCCGGATCCACCTTAATACCTTCTTTGTTCACTATGTGACCAAGGAATTGAACTTCTTCCAACCAAAATGCACACTTTGAAAACTTAGCGTACAATTCTTCCTTCCTCAATACTTCTAACACCTTTCTCAAATGTTCACCGTGTTCTTGGTCATTCTTTGAGTAAATAAGTATGTCATCAATGAAAACAATGACAAACTTGTCAAGG
The DNA here is from genome assembly GCF_046630445.1 of Rutidosis leptorrhynchoides. NCBI lineage: Eukaryota > Viridiplantae > Streptophyta > Magnoliopsida > Asterales > Asteraceae > Rutidosis > Rutidosis leptorrhynchoides. The sequence continues at coordinate 230,267,378 of NC_092340.1, forward strand.
TATGGTCCACACACTCGGTTCATAAGGTCCATGAACACAGCTGGTGCATTAGTTAAACCAAACGGCATGACCATAAACTCGTAATGACCGTAACGTGTTCTGAAAGCAGTCTTTGGAATATCATCTTCTTTCACCCGCATTTGATGATACCCGGAACGTAAGTCAATCTTTGAATAAACAGACGAGCCTTGTAGTTGATCAAATAAGTCGTCGATTCTCGGTAGTGGGTAGCAGTTCTTGATGGTAAGTTTGTTCAACTCTCGGTAGTCGATACACAACCTGAATGTACCATCTTTCTTCTTGACAAACAAAACAGGAGCTCCCCACGGTGATGTGCTTGGTCGAATGAAACCACGCTCTAAAAGTTCTTGTAATTGGCTTTGCAGTTCTTTCATCTCGCTGGGTGCGAGTCTGTAAGGAGCACGAGCTATTGGTGCAGCTCCTGGTACAAGATCTATTTGAAATTCAACGGATCGATGTGGGGGTAATCCCGGTAATTCTTTTGGAAATACATCGGGAAATTCTTTTGCAATGGGAACATCATTGATGCTCTTTTCTTCAGTTTGTACTTTCTCGACGTGTGCTAGAACAGCATAGCAACCTTTTCTTATTAGTTTTTGTGCCTTCAAATTACTAATAAGATGTAGCTTCGTGTTGCCCTTTTCTCCGTACACCATTAAGGGTTTTCCTTTTTCTCGTATAATGCGAATTGCATTTTTGTAACAAACGATCTCCGCTTTCACTTCTTTCAACCAGTCCATACCGATTATCACATCAAAACTCCCTAACTCTACTGGTATCAAATCAATCTTAAATGTTTCGCTAACCAGTTTAATTTCTCGATTCCGACATATATTATCTGCTGAAATTAATTTACCATTTGCTAATTCGAGTAAAAATTTACTATCCAAAGGCGTCAATGGACAACTTAATTTAGCACAAAAATCTCTACTCATATAGCTTCTATCCGCACCCGAATCAAATAAAACGTAAGCAGATTTATTGTCAATAAGAAACGTACCCGTAACAAGCTCCGGGTCTTCCTGTGCCTCTACCGCATTAATATTGAAAACTCTTCCACGGCCTTGTCCATTCGTGTTCTCCTGGTTCGGGCAATTTCTAATAATGTGGCCTGGTTTTCCACATTTATAACAAACTACATTGGCATAACTTGCTCCGACACTACTTGCTCCGCCATTACTCGTTCCGACACCATTTGTTCCTTTCATTCTATTAACCCCTGGTCCGTAGACCTCACACTTCGCCGTGCTATGACCATTTCTTTTACACTTGTTGCAAAATTTGGTGCAGAACCCCGAGTGATTCTTTTCACACCTTTGGCATAGCTGCTTCTGATTGTTGTTGTTGTTGCGGTTATTATTGTTGTTGGGATGATTGTTGTAGTTGCTGTTGTTGTTGTTGTTGTTGTTGTTGGGCCGTTTGTTGTAGTTGCGATTGATGTTGCGATTGTTGGGATAATTGTTGCGATTATTGTTGTAATTGCTGTTGTTGTTGTATTGGTGATTCTTATCACCGTTTTCCTCCCACTTTCTTTTGACTTGCTTCACATTGGCCTCTTCAGCAGTCTGTTCTTTAATTCTTTCTTCAATCTGGTTCACTAGTTTGTGAGCCATTCTACATGCCTGTTGTATGGAGGCGGGCTCGTGTGAACTTATATCTTCTTGGATTCTTTCCGGTAATCCTTTCACAAACGCGTCGATCTTCTCTTCCTCATCTTCGAATGCTCCCGGACACAATAGGCACAATTCTATGAATCGTCTTTCGTACGTGGTAATATCAAATCCTTGGGTTCGTAACCCTCTAAGTTCTGTCTTGAGCTTATTGACCTCGGTTCTGGGACGGTACTTCTCGTTCATCAAGTGCTTGAATGCTGACCACGGTAGTGCGTACGCATCATCTTGTCCCACTTGCTCTAGATAGGTATTCCACCATGTTAACGCAGAACCTGTGAAGGTATGCGTAGCGTACTTCACTTTGTCCTCTTCAGTACACTTACTTATGGCAAACACCGATTCAACCTTCTCGGTCCACCGTTTCAATCCGATCGGTCCTTCGGTTCCATCAAATTCCAAAGGTTTGCAGGCAGTGAATTCTTTGTAGGTGCATCCTACACGATTTCCTGTACTGCTAGATCCAAGGTTATTGTTGGTATGTAGCGCAGCCTGTACTGCGGCTATGTTTGAAGCTAGAAAAGTACGGAATTCCTCTTCATTCATATTCACGGTGTGTCGAGTAGTCGGTGCCATTTCCTTCAAAATAGTTAAATGGAACAAGTTAATCATACAGAATATTAAGAGTAGTTAATAGTATTTCGTAGCATAATATGAACTCATTTATAAAAGCTTTTTCTTCATATTAGCGTTTTATAAGTTTAAATTCGGGTAGTACCTACCCGTTAAGTTCATACTTAGTAGCTAATATACAATTCAACTACTACAATTCTATATGAAAAACTGATTGTAATAATATTTCGCGTTCAAACTTTTATACAATATTTTACAAACTTACAATACCGCTTATTTTACATAAAGCATGAAATATAGCACACAATAACTTTGATACAAGATAGTTGTGAAGACAATTCTAGCTAGTACACAAGTCGTTCAGCAAAGGCAATAAAGACACGTAATTCATACGTCCAGAAACAAGTCATGCATTCTGGTTTTACTAGGACTACTTCCCATCCTTGGTCTTGTGCAACATAACCGTTATGGCCGTTGATAAGACAGCGTGTTGTAACGTCATCAAAGGGACGAGGGTTACGTAATGTCCAACAGTCCCGTAATAATCTAAAAACCTCATTTCTTACCCCAATTACCGACTCCGTCACTTGTGGAAACGTTTTGTTTAATAGTTGTAGCCCGATGTTCTTGTTCTCACTTTGGTGAGAAGCGAACATTACTAATCCGTAAGCATAACATGCTTCTTTATGTTGCATGTTAGCCGCTTTTTCTAAATCACGAAGTCCAATATTCGGATATATTGAGTCAAAATAATTTCTTAACCCGTTGCGTAATATAGCATTTGGGTTCCCCGCAATATATGCGTCAAAGTAAACACATCGTAACTTATGGGTTTCCCAATGTGATATCCCCCATCTTTCAAACGAAAGTCTCTTATAAACCAAGACATTCTTGGAACGTTCTTCGAATGTCTTACAAACTGATCTCGCCTTAAATAGTTGTGCCGAAGAATTCTGGCCGACTCTAGACAAGATTTCATCAATCATGTCTCCGGGTAGGTCTCTTAAAATATTGGGTTGTCTATCCATTTTGTGTTTTTAAACTGTAAAATAGACAAGAGTTAGATTCATAAAAAAAATACTTATTAATACAAGCAATTTTTACATATATCATAAAGTATAAGAACACTATATTACATATATAACACCACACGAATACAACTATCTTATTCCGTCTCGCTCGTTTCTTCTTCTTCGGTTTTGGTTCGTTTTGCCAAGTTTCTAGGGATATATGATGTTCCCCTAATACGAGCCGTCGTTGTCCACATTGGTTTAGAAAAACCTGGTGGTTTAGAGGTTCCCGGGTCATTGTTACAACTTAAGGACTTCGGGGGTTGACGATACATATAAAGTTCATCGGGGTTGGAATTAGATTTCTCTATTTTTATGCCCTTTCCCTTATTATTTTCTTTTGCCTTTTTAAATTCAGTTGGGGTAATTTCTATAACATCATCGGAATTCTCGTCGGAATCCGATTCATCGGAGAATTGGTAATCCTCCCAATATTTTGCTTCCTTGGCGGAAACACCATTGACCATAATTAACTTTGGTCGGTTGGTTGAGGATTTTCTTTTACTTAACCGTTTTATTATTTCCCCCACCGGTTCTATTTCTTCATCCGGTTCCGATTCTTCTTCCGGTTCCGATTCTTCTTCTGGTTCCGACTCTTCTTCCGGTTCCTCTTCGGGAACTTGTGAATCAGTCCACAAATCATTCCAATTTACATTTGACTCTTCATTATTATTAGGTGAGTCAATGGGACTTGTTCTAGAGGTAGACATCTATCACATAATATCAAACACGTTAAGAGATTAATATATCACATAATATTCATATGTTAAAAATATATAGTTTCCAACAAAAATGTTAAGCAATCATTTTTAAAGAAAACACGGTCGAAGTCCAGACTCACTAATGCATCCTAACAAACTCGATAAGACACACTAATGCAAATTTTCTGGTTCTCTAAGACCAACGCTCGGATACCAACTGAAATGTCCCGTTCTTATTGATTAAAAACGTTCCATATTAATTGATTTCGTTGCGAGGTTTTGACCTCTATATGAGACGTTTTTCAAAGACTGCATTCATTTTTAAACAAACCATAACCTTTATTTCAACAATAAAGGTTTTAAAAAGCTTTACGTAGATTATCAAATAATGATAATCTAAAATATCCTGTTTACACACGACCATTACATAATGGTTTACAATACAAATATGTTACAACAAAATAAGTTTCTTGAATGCAGTTTTTACACAATATCATACAAGCATGGACTCCAAATCTTGTCCTTATTTAAGTATGCGACAGCGGAAGCTCTTAATAATCACCTGAGAATAAACATGCTTAAAACGTCAACAAAAATGTTGGTGAGTTATAGGTTTAACCTATATATATCAAATCGTAACAATAGACCACAAGATTTCATATTTCAATACACATCCCATACATAGAGATAAAAATCATTCATATGGTGAACACCTGGTAACCGACAATAACAAGATGCATATATAAGAATATCCCCATCATTCCGGGACACCCTTCGGATATGATATAAATTTCGAAGTACTAAAGCATCCGGTACTTTGGATGGGGTTTGTTAGGCCCAATAGATCTATCTTTAGGATTCGCGTCAATTAGGGTGTCTGTTCCCTAATTCTTAGATTACCAGACTTAATAAAAAGGGGCATATTCGATTTCGATAATTCAACCATAGAATTTAGTTTCACGTACTTGTGTCTATTTTGTAAATCATTTATAAAACCTGCATGTATTCTCATCCCAAAATATTAGATTTTAAAAGTGGGACTATAACTCACTTTCACAGATTTTTACTTCGTCGGGAAGTAAGACTTGGCCACTGGTTGATTCACGAACCTATAACAATATATACATATATATCAAAGTATGTTCAAAATATATTTACAACACTTTTAATATATTTTGATGTTTTAAGTTTATTAAGTCAGCTGTCCTCGTTAGTAACCTACAACTAGTTGTCCACAGTTAGATGTACAGAAATAAATCGATAAATATTATCTTGAATCAATCCACGACCCAGTGTATACGTATCTCAGTATTGATCACAACTCAAACTATATATATTTTGGAATCAACCTCAACCCTGTATAGCTAACTCCAACATTCACATATAGAGTGTCTATGGTTGTTCCGAAATATATATAGATGTGTCGACATGATAGGTCGAAACATTGTATACGTGTCTATGGTATCTCAAGATTACATAATATATAATACAAGTTGATTAAGTTATGGTTGGAATAGATTTGTTACCAATTTTCACGTAGCTAAAATGAGAAAAATTATCCAATCTTGTTTTACCCATAACTTCTTCATTTTAAATCCGTTTTGAGTGAATCAAATTGCTATGGTTTCATATTGAACTCTATTTTATGAAGCTAAACAAAAAAAGTATAGGTTTCTAGTCGGAAAAATAAGTTACAAGTCGTTTTTGTAAAGGTAGTCATTTCAGTCGAAAGAACGACGTCTAGATGACCATTTTAGAAAACATACTTCCACTTTGAGTTTAACCATAATTTTTGGATATAGTTTCATGTTCATAATAAAAATCATTTTCTCAGAATAACAACTTTTAAATCAAAGTTTATCATAGTTTTTAATTAACTAACCCAAAACAGCCCGCGGTGTTATTACGACGGCGTAAATCTGGTTTTACGGTGTTTTTCGTGTTTCCAGGTTTTAAATCATTAAGTTAGCATATCATATAGATATAGAACATGTGTTTAGTTGATTTTAAAAGTCAAGTTAGAAGGATTAACTTTTGTTTGCGAACAAGTTTAGAATTAACTAAACTATGTTCTAGTGATTACAAGTTTAAACCTTCGAATAAGATAGCTTTATATGTATGAATAGAATGATGTTATGAACATCATTACTACCTTAAGTTCCTTGGATGAACCTACTGGAAAAGAGAAAAATGGATCTAGCTTCAATGGATCCTTGGATGGCTCAAAGTTCTTGAAGCAAAATCATGACACGAAAACAAGTTCAAGTAAGATCATCACTTGAAATAAGATTGTTATAGTTATAGAAATTGAACCAAAGTTTGAATATGATTATTACCTTGTATTAGAATGATAACCTACTGTAAGAAACAAAGATTTCTTGAGGTTGGATGATCACCTTACAAGATTGGAAGTGAGCTAGCAAACTTGAAAGTATTCTTGATTTTATGAAACTAGAACTTTTGGAATTTATGAAGAACACTTAGAACTTGAAGATAGAACTTGAGAGAGTTCAATTAGATGAAGAAAATTGAAGAATGAAAGTGTTTGTAGGTGTTTTTGGTCGTTGGTGTATGGATTAGATATAAAGGATATGTAATTTTGTTTTCATGTAAATAAGTCATGAATGGTTACTCATATTTTTGTAATCTTATGAGATATTTCATGCTAGTTGCCAAATGATGGTTCCCACATGTGTTAGGTGACTCACATGGGCTGCTAAGAGCTGATCATTGGAGTGTATATACCAATAGTACATACATCTAAAAGCTGTGTATTGTACGAGTACGAATACGGGTGCATACGAGTAGAATTGTTGATGAAACTGAACGAGAATGTAATTGTAAGCATTTTTGTTAAGTAGAAGTATTTTGATAAGTGTATTGAAGTCTTTCAAAAGTGTATAAATACATATTAAAACACTACATGTATATACATTTTAACTGAGTCGTTAAGTCATCGTTAGTCGTTACATGTAAGTGTTGTTTTGAAACCTTTAGGTTAACGATCTTGTTAAATGTTGTTAACCCAATGTTTATAATAACAAAAGAGATTTTAAATTATTATATTATCATGATATTATGATGTACGAATATCTCTTAATATGATATATATACATTAAATGTCGTTACAACGATAAACGTTACATATATGTCTCGTTTCAAAATCATTAAGTTAGTAGTCTTGTTTTTACATATGTAGTTCATTGTTAATATAATTAATGATATGTTTACTTATCATAATATCATGTTAACTATATATATAACCATATATATGTCATCATATAGTTTTTTACAAGTTTTAACGTTCGTGAATCACCGGTCAACTTGGGTGGTCAATTGTCTATATGAAACCTATTTCAATTAATCAAGTCTTAACAAGTTTGATTGCTTAACATGTTGGAAACATTTAATCATGTAAACATCAATCTTAATTAATATATATAAACATGGAAAAGTTCGGGTCACTACAAATGATGGGGTTTTGATAAATATAAAGATTTTTCAAAAAGTCAAAGATCAATGAAGTTGTTAATAAGTTTACTGCTAATGTGGCGAGATATGAAAGGTTCCCCGGTAATAATGATGAAGGGGTAATCATTATAATAAGGCTTATTTGAATGAACAATTGAAGTTGGTTTGCTGGAGCTGTGACAAAACCGTCTATTTTTAGAAGTGATTGAAAATTTATTTTAGCTAGTAAATGCCAAAAGGTCTGACATGGATACATGTTAAATTATGACTTTGGTTTCAAGAGTTTTTCAGGTACGTAACTGTGGATAACATGTGGTTGGATCATCATCTCGATTGTTCATTATTTGAAGTGTCTTCAGGTATTTCGAAGGGCTTGAACACAGATTATAATCGTTAATATACATACGATGTTCTAACACAGTTCTGAAGTTAAAGTATAGCTTTGAAAGATGTAAGAATCTAAGAGTGATGATACCGGTTATAACTTGAATTGAATTCGGTGATTTCAAAATCAGAATATGTAATTAGATTTTTGAATGAGTATGGTTGTTTTGATTTCTATAAAAAAATGTATATTGTTGTGAAAGTAGGGAGTATAATGGATGATTTGCTGAATCAGATTCGAAGAATGTAACATATTAATTGTGAATTTATATATCTCTCGGGTATTACCTACCCGTTAAAAAAAATGTCACAATTAATATTTTGTACAAAAGAATTTTATTACAGTCTTTATGGAAATATATGTGTATATTTCTTCAGATGTAATATAAATTTAATGAGTTAATATTAAATTAAACTCACTTGATTTATGGTTAACGTTAGGATATATAATTTCTAAACTTTAGAAATTACATAATCGTCGTTGAATGTTTTTCCAATGAAGTTATGAATCAATACTTCATCGTTGTGGTATTCCTTAGTATCTACAGGGCGTATGATGTCGATGCTCATGGGACAGATTGTGAAGTTGAGGTTTGCGATGCGGTTGTTGTTGGTGGTGGTAATGGTACTGTTGATGTTGTTGATGGTGGTACTGGTTATGTTGCTGGTGCTGCTGCTGGTGTTTGTAACCTTTGCACCATATTCTCCAAAGTCACTACCCGAGCGCGAAGCTAGTTGACTTCTTCTATGACACCGGGGTGATTGTCTGTTCGGACGAGCGGATAAATAAGATCTAGAATTTGGTGTAGTATATAATCATGACGAGATACTCTGGAAATGAGAGAGAAAATGGTGTCTCGGACAGGTTCGTCGGTAAGTGCTTCAGGTTCATTGTCAAGAGGGCAATGTGGTGGATGGAAAGGATCGCCTTCTTCTTGCCTCCAATGATTAAGGAGGCTACGAACCTATCCCCAATTCATCCAGAATAGATGATGGCTGATTGGTTGATCCATTCCAGTCACACTGCTTTCGGAGCTTGAGTGGGATTCCATTTCGGAATCCGAGGAACTTGAACTGATGATGAATTCCATTTCGTACAATTTGATAAAGGATTTTTCGATACGAAATGATTTTTCGGCTATCGGGTGGTATTCTAACTACATAGAATATCTATATATATAGATCAAAAGATTTCATAGATTACGGAGGAATTTAAGGAATATGTCAGGCAAAGTTTACGGTAATAGATACGATATGATTTAGCAGATACGTTAAGATATGAATTTTGTCTATACACTGTTCATGCAATCAATGCAGCAAGACGTGTCTAGACTAACTAATGCATCTTAACAACTATCAGTTAGACACACTAATGTAAGACCTGGTTCGCTAAGACCACCGATCTGATACCAACTGAAAGGACCCGTTCATATACATTATAAACGATTCACAATAGTTGATTACATCGCGAGGTATTTGACCTCTATATGATACGTTTTACAAACATTGCATTCGTTTTTAAAAGACAAACTTTCTTTAAATCAAAAATTGACGGCATGCATACCATTTCATATTACATCCAACTATAATTGACTTAATATTAATCTTGATGACCTCAACGACTCGAATGCAACGTCTTTCAAAGTATGTCATGAATGACTCCAGGTAATATCCTTAAAATGAGCTAACGCACAGCGGAAGATTTCTTTAATACCTGAGAATAAACATGCTTTAAAGTGTCAACCAAAAGGTTGGTGAGTTCATTAGTTTATCATAATCAATCATTTCCGTAATAGTAATAGACCACAAGATTTCAGTTTCCATAAATATCTGTACACTATCAAATGTTTAAAAGTATTCTATAAGTTGTAGGCACCCGGTAACAAGCCTTAACATTCATGTTTTACCCTCTGAAGTACACCAGATCAGGTGTGTTTAAAATAACCTCGAAGTACTAAAGCATCCCATAGTCAGGATGGGGTTTGTCAGGCCCAATAGATCTATCTTTAGGATTCGCGCCTACCGTACATAGACAAGTAGTTTAATGTTACCAAGCTAAGGGTATATTTCTGGTTTAAACCCACATAGAATTAGTTTTAGTACTTGTGCCTACTTCGTAAAACATTTATAAAACAGCGCAGGTATTCTCAGCCCAAAAATATATATTGCAAAAGCAATTAAAAAGGGAGCAAATGAAACTCACAATACTGTATTTCGTAGCAATTATGTATATGACGGCACTGAACAAGTGCAGGGTTTGTCTCGAAATCACGAACGTATCAATATTGTGATTCAATATTGCAGGAAAGTACGTAGACGCAACGAAAATGATAAACGTTAGGTTGACCTCACGAGCAATACCCTCGATCAATACCCATAACCTTCATAGCTATAACCTATAATTTCCTTAGCTCTATCCCATTTGAAAACTTATTTTGAAATCGTCTGAGTATAACTCCGTCGTAGTATTTTATGTATACTAATAATATCTTGAAATAATACAAAGAAAAAATATATATATGTAATTCGATTAAGAGAGTTTAGAGAAATATATTTTCAAGTTTCTATAAAATAATGAAACCTATTCAATTCTATTTATAATAGATTTTTGAATTATTAAAGTAAATTATTAAAGTATGAATTATTAAAGTGAATTATTAAAGTGAATTATTAAAGTATGAATTATTAAAGTGAATTATTAAAGTGAATTATTAAAGTATGAATTATTAAAGTGAATTATTAAAGTATGAATTATTAAAGTGAATTATTAAAGTATGAATTATTAAAGTTAAAGTAAAGTAAAAGTAAAGTAAAGGTAAAGCTAAAGTACAGTAAAAGTATAAAACTATATACATATAATACGCGTATAAATATATATATTATTAATTTAAATCGTTATATATATTTAATAAAATAAAATATAAATATCGTTATCTTTATCATACTGGTTAAGTAATGAGTTGTCAAAAGTGGTTCTAGATATTTATAAAAGATATATACATTTTAATAATAAAGTTCTTTTTAAACTGAAAACGTTTTTTGTACTTTTGAAACTAAATCAAATAAATATGATAATTTTGTTTTCCAAAACTAAATATATTTAAGAATCATTTTGTTAAAAGGTTAAAATAATGGAAATCGTTATATCATAAAACATTTTAGAAAAGTAGAATTATATATATTCATAATAGGTTTCAAGTTTTTAAATTACAGTCTATTGGTGAAGCATGAGATAAAGTCCAAAGGTTAAATAAACGTATGAAATCATCTTAATGAAAAATGTCGAGTTACTTAACTTGTCGATATCCAACATCTAAGTTATTTACACTCCACGTTCTTATTTTCATATTAAATAAAATGAATGGTAACATAGTTATCTTATCAAGGTCACGAGGAAAATATTATAAAACATGCCTTGGAAATTAAACAGGAATTTCCACTAACCCTTGTCTAGTTCCCGTTAATTGACACATTTGTTCTTATTTATAAATCACTTTACCATTTTCCGAATGTTGTCAAAAAAAATAAATAGATTTCTTAAATCACAGTGGACCTCATAACATAGGCCCGTAATCATATCGTAATGTATCTGATAATTCAATCATTTGATATTATCTCTTAATTCTGTCGATAAATATATCGAAACAAATACGTTCATGTAAAGTATCATATATCTAATACTTTGTTAATTTTTTCAGTTAATATTATATATTATATATACATATCTATATACTCATAGTTGTTTGTGAATTGTCGAACACGGTCAAAGGGTAATTGATTACATGAATGTAGTTCCAAACTTTTTGAGATTCAACATTACAAATTCTGCTTATCGTGTCAGAAACATATAAAGGTTAAGTTTAAATTTGGTCGGAAATTTCCGGGTCGTCACAGCATTAAATAGCTCACCTACCTCAAAACCGCCCATAAATGGCCAAGACTCATATTAAATCACTAAAGCTAGTGATTTAAGTCTACTAACATTAATTAATCGCAACTTAGGGTAATTCATACCCATTTCACCCAAACTAGGTCAACATTACCCCTTTTGACCCATTTTAACACTCTTTCAACATTAAACAAGTGTTTTAAAGCTTAACAACACCATTAATACTTACAAATCTTAAATCATAAGGTCAAACCCTAGGTTATAGCTATTTAAGATTTCCTTTCACCCACATAACCCAAATTCACCCATTTTAACCCCAAATGGGTCACACAAGTCTCTAGTAACCAAAACCCTAGCCATTAACCAATTAAAACTCAAAACTTAGAGTTAGAACTTACCGAGACTATCAACGGGTAGCTAGAGACAAGAGGAACAACTTTAATTCTTGCTCCAAAGATCAACCCTCAATCCTTCACTCTCAAATCTCACTTTTAATTCAAATGGCTTTTAAGTTTTGGGAGAGAAAATGAAAGAAAATAGAAAAAGGAAATGAATTAAATGAACTAGTGGTGCAGATTTAATGCTCCAATCTGATCCATACTCCAAATTACCAAATTGCCCCTTAAAGTCATTTAATTTGAGCTAACATCGGAGTCTGTCCTGCAGTATTGCCGCGGCGCGGCTTAAATCGTCGCGGCGCGACATACAACATTAAAATCGACCTCCCTTAACTCAACTTCTGTTCTTGGTTTGCTTGCAATGCTGCGGCGCGGACCCGTTTGTCGCGGCGCGGCCTAAGGCACTATCTGGCCAATTCGACAACCTTAAACACAAAAATCGATTTACACAACATTCAAGTCATTCAAGCTTCCAATACACGTCTAAACATCATATCTAAGCCTCACAAGACTTAACGCTAACCAAAACTCATTTACAAACTTATATACGCACACATTAACAAGTATATATATATATATATATATATATATATATATATATATATATATACAATTACGCATAAACAACGAGTTACAAACGTACAAATGATTAAGTATGTACCTTTCTAATATGTACGGGAAAAATGGGATGTTACAACTCTCCCCCACTTGAATCGGAGCGCGTCCTCGCGATCCAAGCCGCATGACAAGCCGGAAGATAGACCAAGACAAGCTCTTCGGATTCCCATGTAACCTCGGAACCCTTTCGATGTCGCCATTGCACTTTGAAGGTTCTAACCTCCTTGTTTCGCAACATCTTAACCTTTTCATCAAGGATCGCAATCGGTTCTTCCGCATATTCTAACTAGTTATTCAAAGTAATCTCATCTAAAGGCACCCAAGTCGACTCATCCGCAAGACACTTACGAAGATGGGAAACATGAAACATGTTATGGATTCCCGCAAGTTCTTCGGGTAACTCTAGTCGATAAGCAACCTCACCAACACGTGCCAAAACCTTGAAATGACCAATAAACCGAGGAGCTAACTTTCCTCATTTCTGAAACCGCATAACACCCTTCCATGGAGAAACCTTAAGCATCACCATGTCACCTTCTAGAACCTCAATCGTTCTCCTACCTTTATCGGCATAAGACTTTTGTCGATCTTGTGCCGCTTTAAGTCGAGCCCGAATTATCTCAATCTTACAATTCGTCTCCAAAACCAAATCGGAGCTCCCGATCTCTCTTTGACCCACTTCTCCCCAACAAATGGGAGTTCGACACCTATGCCCATAAAGCATCTCATACGGTGGCATTCCAATACTAGTGTGGTAACTATTATTGTACGAGAATTCCACCAATGGCAAGTGCTCATCCCAACTTCCACCAAAATCAATAATACACACCCTTAACATATCCTCCAACGTTTGGTTCGTACGCTCGGTTTGACCGTCCGTTTAAGGATGATACGCCATGCTCATTTTCAATTGAGTACCCATATTTTCATGAAACTTGTTCCAAAACCGGGACGTAAAACGAGTATCTCGATCCGAAACAATAGATATAGGAACCCCATGTCTCGATATCACCTCTTTGATAAACAACTTGGATAAAGTCACCGATGATATCGTTTCCCGAATGGGAAGAAACAAAGCACTTTTCGTCAATCGATCAACTATCACCCAAATCGTATCATATTGGGTTCGCGCCGTCCTCGGTAACTTGGTAATGAAGTCCATGGTAATGTGCTCCCATTTCCATTTCGAGACTTCCAAGGGTTATAACTTACCGTATGGCTTTTGATGTTCAGCTTTAACTTGCAAACACGTGACGCATTGTTCAACATACTTAACCACATCACGTTTCATACCGGGCCACCAGTAATCTTTCTTCAAGTCATAGTACATCTTTGTTGCACCCGGATGAGTGGAATACTTTGACTTATGTGCTTCAACAAACTACGCGAGCCCATAGTAATGAACTCCGTTTGCCCCACAATCCGCTCTTCATGCTTGTTGTGAACATACGCTTCTATTTGAATCTCACCAAGCTTTACAAGGAAATCGTTAGTAATAATCATGTCTAACGATCCTACTCGTATCGCCGGATGTTGACTCTTTCAACTCAACGCATCCGCAACCACGTTCGCCTTTCCCGGATGGTAAAGTATCTCACAATCATAATCCTTTACCACATCCATCCACCTACGTTGACGATAATTCAAATGTCATTGAGTAAAGAGATGTTTCAAACTCTTATGGTCCGAATAAATCGTACACTTGACACCATACAAGTAGTGGCACCAAATTTTCAACGCATGAACCACCGCCGCCAATTCAAGATCATGAGTCGGGTATCTCTTTTCATGTTCCTTTAATTGTCGAGAGGCGTAAGCGATGACTTTACCTCTTTGCATCAAAACACACCCGAGCCCATTTAAAGAAGCATCACAATAAAATGTCATGTCTTCTAACCCTTTCGGCAACACTAACACCAGAGCTTGACATAATTTCTCTTTTAACAATTGAAAAGCGATTTCTTGCTCGTTCTCCCAATTGAACCTTACGTTCTTCCTCGTCAATTTAGTCAAACGAGAAGCAATCTTAGAAAAGTCTTTGATGAACCGACGATAATAACCGGCCAATCCGAGAAAGCTTCGGATTTCCGTAGGCTTAGTCGGTTATCCCCAACTCTTCACCGTTTCTATCTTCCCTGGGTCTACTTGAATTCCTTCTCGATTCACAATATGGCCAAGGAATTGAACTTCCCTTAGCCAAAATTCACATTTGGAGAATTTTGCATACAACTTCTCCTTCCGTAATGTCTTCAACATTTCACGCAAATGGTGCTCATGTTCCTTCATACTCTTAGAATAAACAAGTATGTCGTCGATGAACACAATTACCGACTTGTCCAACATAGGTTGGCACACCCGGTTCATAAGATCCATGAATGCCGCCAGTGCATTCGTAAGACCAAAAGGCATAACTACAAATTCGAAATGCCCATAACGCGTTCGAAAAGGCGTTTTCTCTATGTCTTCCTCACGGACCCGCACTTGATGATAGCTGGACCGTAATTCAATCTTAGAAAAATACGTTGCACCTTGGAGTTGATCAAACAAATCGTCAATCCTAGGTAATGGATAGCGATTCTTGATCGTCACTTTATTCAACTCCCGATAATCGATGCACAACCGCATACTTCCATCTTTCTTTTTCACAAACAAGACCGGAGCACCCCATGGCGAGGAACTCGGTCGAATGAAACCCTTTTCAAGCAACTCTTGGGTTTGATTTAACAATTCTTGCATTTCCGTCGGCGCTAAACGATAAGGAATTTTAGCAATGGGAGTAGCTCCCGGAACCAACTCAATGCGAAATTCTACTTGTCTTTCTGCCGGAACACCCGGTAACTCATCCGGAAAAATGTCTTCAAACTCATTAACCACCGGAATTTTACGAATGGGTGGTGGCTCATCACGTGTATCTACTACATGAGCAAGATAACATACACCACCACTCTTAAGAAAACGTCGTGCCCGTGCATAAGTGCATAATGGTACGAGTCTTCTTCGTTTATCACCATGAATAATCAACTCTCCCCCACTTGGGGTTCTCACACGAATGAACTTATCATGGCATGTAATATCAGCTCTATAACGATCGAGCCAATCCATGCCAACAACAATATCAAACTCACCCAAAGTCATCGGAATGAGATCGATTTTAAACGTTTCGGTACCAAACACAACATTACAATCTTTACACACATCAACCCCTAGCACCATCTTACCATCCGCTATTTCAACTTCTACCGGATGACTTAACTTAGCTAGCAGTTTGTTAAGCTTAGACACAAATCGAGGCGATACAAAAGACAAATTTGCACCGCTATCAAATAATATCTTTGCCAGATTAGAGTTAACCATGAAAGTACCTGAGACAACTTCATTAGAATGCCTGGCCTCATCATTGGTCATCAAATAATTCCGCCCCTTAGCCGTGCTCGCCGCCTTCTATAACCTCTTAACATGATCACCCCGCAAGTCGGGACACTCCGGCCTCTTATGCCCTTCTTTACCGTAATTAAAACAAGTGAGCTTGGTTGTGCTTGATTGTTTCGGGCACTCACGAGCCATGTGCCCCCTTTGCCCACAATTGTAACAAGCATAAGTAAAATCACCGGAAGCACCTTTCTTAACACTACCAACACTCTCGGAGCCCTTCTTGTGCTTCTTGTTAGAAAAGTTCGAATGACTAGTAGCTCCAAACTTCTTTTTGCCGAAGGTAAAGCCACTCTTTCTCAAGATGAGCGACTCGAAACCTTTGGCCATATCAAACAACTCATCAAAACTCTTCACCACGTTCACACTAATCTTTTCTTGATAATTGTCATTCAAGATTCGGTAAAAGTCTTCCTTCAACATCTTATCATTCCCGACATACTCCGAGCAAAATTGAGTTTTTGACAAGTAAACGGATTTAAGAGTATTCAAATCCATCGACCCTTACGTCAAGGAACGTAACTTATCCTTAAGCCTAGTAAGATCGGCCGAAGTTCGGTACTCTTGGAAGAACTCCGTTTTGAACTCATCCCAAGTAAAATCCATGCATTGTTCTTCGCCATAAACTTGGATTTTTGCATCCCACCATAGCTTCGCATCACCTCTTAGCATGCTACAACCATACCTTGTCTTTTTATCAATCGGGCATTCACAAGTTCGAAAGGCCCCCTCCATATCGAAGATCTACTGAGCACTATTTAACGGGTCTCTTTCGCCCTCAAAAGTAGGTGGTTGAGCATCCTTAAAGTTCTTATAGAGAAAGTCACGTCTTCCCACATTATCTTCATGTAGGACGGCTTTAACTTGTTCTTTGACTACATTGACCAATTGTTCGTCAATTGAGTCTAGGAACATCTTCTTGATATACACAAGGTACTCCGCCTTTTGACTTTTAAGAATGGCCTCAATCTTGGCCGTCAACTCGGCGTCCTCACTAGTGCCCCCACTTTCGGTGTCGTGTCCGTTTCTCATCTTCATTCTATAAAACAGAAAAGATTAAACAACGAACGAAACAAAAGGACATAACACGTATGCATATACGTATACCCCACACTTCTCCATCTTACTCAACAATCGTCGTACATTACTTGTTTGACACGATTTGCACCCGTAACAATGGTAGCTAATCATTGTTACGCGAGCACGTCACATTAAATTGCTAGTACAACGTCCATCTCGCTTGATGATTGCTAAACACAACACAAATCAATTAGCACGAGGTTAGTTCACATAACCAAAGAACTAACAATTCCCGATTAGACCCAAAGTCCTACAAGTCCCGCATAAAAGCGCATGCACAATAAAGTCTAAGTCTAGGCACCTATCTCAAGTCACCTAAATCCCTTAGACCATGCTCTGATACCACTTGAAACAACCCAACCCATATTCCATACGATAAATTTTTTTTTAATAATACACATTTACGCGCCAATTAAATATGTAAACCATTCCACACGTTTCGTTAAAACAAACAACAAGTTTAGTGTTTACAAAAGGCACAAAGGCCATTAACGAATGTGATACAAGTTTGACCAATACAAAAATGATAGTTTTACACCAAACAACACATCGAGCATGGTTTGGGACTAAACTACCCAAAAAGCTAGGCCAACTTCTAAAAGCTCCAACATAAAATCATCAAGGGACACCTAGTGCCCAACAACCCCATTGCCCTTGTCCACACCTGCATTTAAAAAGATAAACAACGAGAGGGGTAAGCTAATGCTTAGTGAGTGCAACAATTATACGTTTACATATACAACCTACTTACTTGCAATCACTTACGCATTTACCGCATACATGCTAGCATTATAAGTAATCATACCATCACAAGTATAACATTAAACCTTCCACCATACGAGCTAGCATAACAATAGCATATAGTTTAAACAATATAATATGCTACAATCCACACACACACAACCATGGTTAACCAAACGAATGAGGGAACGGTGTTTAAAGACCGTCGAAGTTCATAACAACCATTAGTGCACTTAACACTTCATACACTAACCCCACGGGTGGCATCTTAACACGTCAATACTTCACCCCGGGTGGTGCCTTAACACTTCGACACTTCACCCCGAGTGGTGTCTTAGCACATTGACACTTCACTCGTTACATCTCTCGGAGTGGCATCTTAACACATCGATACTTCACTCCCGAGTGGTGTCTTAACACATCGTCACTTCACTCGCCACGTGAGGAGTGGTGTCTTAACACGTCGACACTTCACAACTCAACTACACAAATAAATACATCATATATGCACGCATATAATTATTCCACTCACCTTAACACTTCGGTGATGATTATGCACTTCTGAAACTTCGAGGCAACGTACCTAATACATAAGTACACATTTAATTACACAGCTAGTGGAACTTACCTCACTACATAACACTTGAGCATTTAATGACCCATTTGCATTAAATAGCTCACCTACCTCAAAACCGCCCATAAATGGCCAAGACTCATAATAAATCACTAAAGCTAGTGATTTAATTCTACTAACATTAATTAATCGCAACTTAGGGTAATTCATACCCATTTCACCCAAACTAGGTCAACATTACCCCTTTTGACCCATTTTAACACTCTTTCAACATTAAACAAGTGTTTTAAAGCTTAACAACACCATTAATACTTACAAATCTTAAATCATAAGGTCAAACCCTAGGTTATAGCTATTTAAGATTTCCTTTCACCCACATAACCCAAATTCACCAATTTTAACCCCAAATGGGTCACACAAGTCTCTAGTAACCAAAACCCTAGCCATTAACCAATTAAAACTCAAAACATAGAGTTAGAACTTACCGAGACTATCAACGGGTAGCTAGAAACAAGAGGAACAACTTTAATTCTTGCTCCAAAGATCAACCCTCAATCCTTCACTCTCAAATCTCACTTTTAATTCAAATGGGTTTTAAGTTTTGGGAGAGAAAATGAAAGAAAATAGAAAAAGGAAATGAAATAAATGAACTAGTGGTGCAGATTTAATGCTCCAATCTGATCCATACGCCAAATTACCAAATTGCCCCTTAAAGTCATTTAATTTGAGCTAACATCGGAGTCTGTCCTGCAGTATTGTCGCGGCGTAGCTTAAATCGTCGCGGCGCGACATACAACATAAAAATCGACCTCCCTTAACTCAACTTCTATTCCTGGTTTGCTTGCTATGCCGCGGCGCGGAGCCGTTTGTCGCGGCGCGGCCTAAGGCACTATCTGGCCAGCTCGACAACCTTAAACACAAAAATCGTTTTACACAACATTCAAGTCGTTCAAGCTTCCAATACACGTCTAAACATCGTATCTAAGCCTCACAAGACTTAACGCTAACCAAAACTCATTTACAATCTTATATACGCACACATTAACAAGTACATATATATATATATATATATATATATATATATATATATATATATATATATATATATATCTACACAATTATCCATAAACAACGAGTTACAAATGTACAAATGATTAAGTATGTACCTTTCGATATGTACGGGAAAAACGGGATGTTACAAAAATATAAAGCCCAATAACAACACGGATGTTATAAACCGTGGATATTAATACGAATAGTAATACAAAGACACGGTAGAATTAAGAATATTATCACCCCAAAGTAATAGTAGAAGTAAACAGATTTTTCGGGTGGAAGATTGAAAAGAAGGATGACAGAAATGATAATTAGAAAGATATCAAGGATTAGAACGGGATTAAGCATTTTCACAATCTTTTGGATGTATGAATTAAGAAAGAAAGTATAGGAATAGTGAGAATAATGGAACAGAAGAATTTAATTTATAATGGAAATATCAGACAGAGTAAGCAAGGCAGATCACCGTATTTAATTATAGAGATCTTAGTTTCCTTGCTCGCCGAAGAATCAAATCTTATAGATTTTGATGATTTTCCTTAAATCACTTGAATTCTGGAATTCAACCAAGACAATATCAAAAGTTAAGACGTCAAAAGTTAAATCTCTATCTCAATCTGTTGTGACAGCTTCACTCGTACGCTTCACCTAATCGAATCGTTTTATCTATATTAGTCAATAATGATAAAACTCCATTTATCAACTCATATTCGTCATGAAAACTTTTTTATTGTTAGCCATGACCACCTCACTCAAATTTCGGGACGAAATTTCTTTAACGGGTAGGTACTGTGACGACCCGGGAATTTCCGACCAAATTTTAACTTAATTTTTATATAACTTTGACATGATAAGCAAAGTATGTAATGTTGAGTCTAGATAATATTGGAACGATGTTTATATATTCAACTGACCTTTGACTGCTCCCAACGATTCACGAACCATTTTATCGTAAATAGAAATGTATATATAAATATCAATTCATGTAAATAAATTTTATATTTTAAATATATTAATGAACTATTATGTGATTCAGAAAGAATACTTAAACTTATTATTTAAAAATTATATATTCAAATATAGAGGGTAGGTTGAATATACATAGTTTGTCAACGATTAACAAAGTATTAAATGAATAAGGTTATGCTTTGAGTTTAATTGTTTTAATGTATATAAGTAATACATTCATCTAAGTAATAAAACTGGATATGTAAAAAAAATAATTATATATAGTAATTTGAAATGTGTATATGATGTATAAACATAAATATTATTATATGTGTATCGATAAAATGTATAACTATTAAATATATGTTATCATATAAGTATTAAATAATATATAATATGTAATATAAATATAAATATAAATGTTATACTAATACTATTATTATTACTTTCACAATTATCATTAAATATTAATATATGTATTATTAATATTATTATAATATATAATATATAGACATAAAAATTTAAAATATGTAAATTTGTTATATCTTTATTATTACTAGTATTATTATTAGATATTGTTACTACCATTTATCATTAAGGATCATTATTATTAGAATTTATTATTTTTATTATCATTAAGATACAAGTCATTACCATTATCATTAAAATAATTATTGATATTATAAATACTATTAGAAAATAATACAATTTATTATTTTTATCATTGATAATATTATTATTATCATTCTTATGACTTTAGGTATCATTTATAAGATTATTATTATTATTTTTATTATTTTTAGTATTATTATTACTAATATAATAATCAGTATTATTAATATTATTGATAATATTAGTATTAATTGTGACTAGTAATATATTTATAATTATCAGTATTTTTATTATATTAATAATATTATTATTATTAATATATTTATTATTTATTATTAACTAATTAAATAAATCTTATATAGAATCGGATCCAATTTCAATCACACTCCAACTGTTTCGAATTCTTGTTTTTGTCTTCAATTCTGTTAGAAGTCTGCATCAAATAATCAAAATGATCCAAGCCAGTACAGAATCGATATCGTCATTTATTTTTTTATTCTTTTCCTTGTACGATTGATAATTTCTGCCGATGGATTTTGCTATATAAAATGGTTAATTCTAGTTGTAAATAATACAACTTGACGTTACACTATCTTTTATCAATCACAAAATCTTTTAACAGTTTCAAATCATCGAATTTCAACAGAGAAGGGCTAAAGAACACGCTAGTGCTCTATTGTGTTTCATTTTTCTAAAAAGTTTTATTTCGAAATTAATTACGAGATGTAACAATGCAGTTTTGTTAAGGATCTTATGAACGATCGTTCTGCAAAATTCGAACCCTAAATTCATTTTAACGAGTTGTAATTTTTGGAGTCAAAGTTAATCTCTTAAAAAGTCAAACTTCTGTTCTTAGAGAAATTAGAAGTCATTTTGATGTTTTAACTTCAATTGATCATCCAGATAGATTCTAATGACCATTTCAAATCTTTTTCATTTGAAAGTCATGATCTAAAACCCTTTTAAATTCGAGATTGCAGTTTGGGTTCTTGAGGAGCCAAAAATGAACACTATAGGTCTGTTATTCAATTTCTTTTTGTTTCATTTGATTTGAAAACTAAACTGAATCATTACTGTGTGTCAATAAATCCTAAAACGTATTTGATTAATCATTACAGCAAGCATTAGGAACTCGTCTAGACATGAGTACTGCCTATCATCCACAAACTGATGAGCAGAGCGAAAGGACGATACAAACACTTGAAGACATGCTACGAGCATGTTTTATTGATTTCGGAAACAGTTGGGATCGACATCTACCGTTAGCAGAATTTTCCTACAACAACAGCTACCATTCAAACATTGAGATGGCACCGTTTGAAGCACTTTATGGTAGAAAGTGCAGGTCTCTGATTTATTGGAGTGAAGTGGGGGATAGACAGATTACGGATTCGGAGATAATACAAGAAACTACTGAGAAGATCATCCAAATTCAACAACGGTTGAAAACCTCCCAAAGTCGACAAAAGAGCTACGCCGACATTAAAAGAAAAGATATAGAATTTGAAATTAGAGAGATGGTCATGCTTAAGGTTGTACCTTGGAAAGGCGTTGTTTGATTTGGTAAACGAGGAAAATTAAATCCAAGGTATATAGGACCATTCAAGATTATTGATCGTGTCGGACCAGTAGCTTACCGACTTGAATTACCACAACAACTCGCGGCTGTACATAACACTTTCCACGTCTCAAATTTGAAGAAATGTTTTGCTAAAGAAAATTTCACTATTCCATTAGATGAAATCCAAATCAACGAAAAACTTCAATTCGTCGAAGAACCCGTCGAAATAATGGATCGTGAGGTTAAAAGACTTAAGCAAAACAAGATACCAATTGTTAAAGTTTGATGGAATGCTCATAGAAGACCGGAGTTCACCTGGGAATGAGAAGATCAGATGAAGAAGAAATACCCGCACTTATTTCCAGAAGATACGTCAACACCTCCAACTGCTTAAAATTTCGGGACGAAATTTATTTAACGGGTAGGTACTATAGTGACCCGAACTTTTCCATGTTTATATATATTAAATGAAATTGTTATTTACATGATTAAGTGTTTCCAACATGTTAAGTAATCAAACTTGTTAAGACTTGATTAATTTAAATAGGTTTCATATAGACAATTGACCACCCAAGTTGACCGGTGATTCACGAACGTTAAAACTTGTAAAAACTATATGATGACATATATATGATTATATATATAGTTAACATGATATTATGATAAGTACGTATCTCATTAGGTATTTTAACAATGAGTTATATACATAAAAATGAGACTATTGAATTTAAGAAACTCGAAAACGTTATATATAACGATTATCGTTATATCAACGTCTTACTAAGTACATATGAATCATATTAAGATATTGATACACTTGGTTAATTATGTTAAATGATAAGTAAATATATCATTAAGTGTATTAACAATGAATTACATATGTAAAAATAAGACTACTAACTTAATGATTCGAAACGAGACATATATGTAACGATTATCGTTATAACGACATTTAACTGTATATATATCATACTAAGATACATTATATATCATAATATCATGATAATGTAACAATTTAACATCACTTTAGATATAATAAACATTGGGTTAACAACATTTAACATGATCGTTAACTTAAAGGTTTCAAATCAACATTTACATGTAACGAGTAACGATGACTTAGCGACTCAGTTAAAATGTATATACATGTAATGTTTTAATATGTATTCATACACTTTTGAAAGACTTTAAGAAACTTATCAAAATACTTCTACTTAACAAAAATGCTTACAACATCCTCGTTCAGTTTCATCAACAATTCTACTCGTATGCACCCGTATTCGTACTCGTACAATACACAGCTTTTAGATGTATGTACTATTGGTATATACACTCCAATGATCAGCTCTTAGCAGCCCATGTGAGTCACCTAACACATGTGGGAACCATCATTTGGCAACTAGCATGAAATATCTCATAAAATTACAAAAATATTAGTAATCATTCATGACTTATTTACATGTAAACAAAATTACACATCCTTTATATCTAATCCATATACCAACGACCAAAAACACCTACAAACACTTTCATTCTTCAATTTTCTTCATCTAATTGATCTCTCTCAAGTTCTATCTTAAATTTCTAAGTGTTCTTCATAAATTTTATAAGTTCTAGTTTCATAAAATCAAGAATACTTCCAAGTTGGCTAGCTTACTTCCAATCTTGTAAAGTGATCATCCAACCTCAAGAAATCTTTCTTATTTACAGTAATATATCTTTATAATACAAGGTAATACTCATATTCAAACTTTGATTCAATTTCTATAACTATAACTATCTTATTTCGAGTGGAAATCTTACTTGAACTTGTTTTCGTGTCATGATTCTGCTTCAAGAACTTTCAAGCCATCCAAGGATCCTTTGAAGCTAAATTAATTTGTCTCTTTTCCAGTAGGTTTATCGACAAAACCTAAGGTAGTAACGATGTTCATAACATCATTCAATTCATACATATAAAGCTATCTTATTCGAAGGTTTAAACTTGAAATCACTAGAACATAGTTTAGTTAATTCTAAACTTATTCGCAAACAAAAGTTAATCCTTCTAACTTGAATTTTAAAATCAACTAAACACATGTCCTATATCTATATGATATGCTAACTTAATGATTTAAAAACTGGAAACACGAAAAACACCGTAAAACCGGACATACGCCGTCGTAGTAACACCGCGGGCTGTTTTGGGTTTGATAATTAAAAACTATGATAAACTTTGATTTAAAAATTGTTCTTCTGGGAAAATCATTTTTCTTATGAACATGAAACTATATCCAAAAATCATGATTAAACTCAAAGTGGAAGTATATTTTTCAAAATGGTCATCAAGACGTCGTTCTTTCGACTGAAATGACTACCTCTTACAAAAACGACTTGTAACTTATATTTCTGACTATAAACCTATACTTTTTCTGTTTATATTCATAAAATAGAGTTCAATATGAAACCATAGCAATTTTATTCACTCAAAACGGATTTAAAACGAAGAAGTTATGGGTAAAACAAGATTGGATATTTTTTGATTGTTGTAGCTACGGGAAATATTGTAACAATTCTATACAAATCATATCCTAGCTAACTTATATTGTATTATACATGTATTCTAATATATTATGTTATCTTGGGATACCATAGACACGTATGCAAATGTTTTGACATATCATATCGACCCATGTATATATATTATTTGGAACAACCATAGACACTCTATATGCAGTAATGTTGGAGTTAGCTATACAGGATTGAGGTTGATTCCAAAAATATATATACTTTGAGTTGTGATCTAGCCTGAGACGTGTATACACTGGGTCGTGGATTGATTCAAGATAATTTATATCGATTTATTTCTGTACATCTAATTGTGGACAACTAGTTGTAGGTTACTAACGAGGACAGCTGACTTAATAAACTTAAAACATTAAAATGTATTAAAAATGTTGTAAATATATTTTGAACATACTTTGATATATATGTACATATTTGTTATAGGTTCGTGAATCGACCAGTGGCCAAGTCTTATTTCCCGACGAAGTAAAAATCTGTGAAAGTGAGTTATAGTCCCACTTATAAAAACTAATATTTTGGGATGAGAATACATGCAGTTTTATAAATGTTTTACAAAATAGACACAAGTAAATGAAACTACATTATATGGGTGAATGATCGAAACCGAATATGCCCCTTTTGCTTGGTAACCTAAGAATTAGTAAACCGATCTACTAATTGACGCGAATCCTAAAGATATATCTATTGGGCCTAACGAACCCCATCCAAAGTACCGGATGCTTTAGTACTTCGATGTCGTTTTTATCATGTCCGAAGGATTTCCCGAAATGATAGGGGATATTCTTATATGCATCTTGTTAATGTCGGTTACCAGGTGTTCACCATATGAATGATTTTTATCTCTATGTATGGGATGTATATTGAAATATGAAATCTTGTGGTCTATTATTATGATTTGATAATATATAGGTTAAACATATAACTCACCAACATTTTTGTTGACATTTTAAGCATGTTTATTCTCAGGTGATTATTAAGAGCTTCCGCTGTTGCATACTAAAATAAGGACAAGATTTGGAGTCCATGCTTGTATGATATTATTAAAAACTGCAATCAAGAAACTTATTTTTGATGTAATATATTCTTATTGTAAACCATTATGTAATGATCGTGTGTAAACGGTATATTTTAGATTATCATTATTTGATAAACTACGTAATGCTTTTTAAACCTTTATAGATAAAATAAAGGTTATGGTTATTTTAAAAATGAATGCAGTCTTTGAAAAACGTCTCATATAGAAGTCAAAACCTCGCGACGAAATCAATTAGTATGGAACGTTTATAATCAATATGAACGGGACATTTCAGTTGATATCCGAGCGTTGGTCTTAGAGAACCAGAAAATTGCATTAGTGTGTCTTACCGAGTTTGTTAGGATGCATTAGTGAGTCTGGACTTCGACCGTATTTTTCTTCAAAAACGATTGCTTAACATTTTTTTTGTTGGAAACTATATATTATTAATATGTAAATATTATGTGATATATTAATCTCTTAACATGTTTGATATTGTGTGATAGATGTATACCTCTAGTACAAATCCCATTGATTCACCTAATAATAATGAAGAGTCGAATATATTTTGGGAAGATTGACAAATTCCCGAAGAGGAACCGGAAGAGGAGGAACCGGAAGAAGAGGAACCATAAGAGGAGGAATCAGAAGAGGAGGAACCAGAAGAAGAGGTTCCGGAGGAAGAAATATTGATACCTATAGTAAATCGATTAAATAAAAGAAAATCCTCAACCAACGGACCAAAGTTAATAATGGTCAATGGTGTTTCCGCCAAAGAAGCAAAATATTGGGAAGATTACCAATTTTCCAATGAATCGGATCCCGATGAGGATTCCGATGATGTTATAGAAATTACCTCGACCCAATTTAATAAAGCGAAAAAAAATAATAAGGGAAAAGGTATAAAAATAGAGAAACCCGATTCCAACCCCGATGAACTTTATATGTATCGACAACATCTGTATTTTCTAAAATGTAACAATGACCCGGGAACCTCTAAACCACCAGGTTTCTCTAAACCATTGTGGAAAACGAAGGCTCGTATTAGAGGAACACCATATATTCCTAGAAAATTAGGAAAACGAACCAAGTTCGAAGAAGAAGAAACCAGCGATTCAGATTAGAGGGTTGTAATCATGTTGTATATTATATGTATTGTAGTGTGCTTATATTTTATGTTCTATGTAAAAAAATTGCTTGTATTGTTTGTTAATTATCTTTTACGAATCTAATCCTTGTCTATTTTACAATATAAAAACAAAATGGACGTTAAGGGTAGACAACCGAATATTTTAGAAAACCTACCAGAGGATATGATTGAGGAAATCTTGTCTAGAGTCGGTCAGAATTCATCAGCACATTTAGTTATGGCGAAATTAACTTGTCAAACATTTGAAAGACTTTCCAGAAATGCCTTAGTTTATAAAAGGCTTTCCTTTGATAGGTGGGGTATATCACATTGGGGAGACCGTAAGTTACGCCGTGTTTTCTTTAAAGCATTAAATGCGGGGAACCCAAATGCAATTTTACGCTATGGGTTAAGAACCTATTTTGACTCAACATATCCCAACATAGGATTTCGTGAATTAGAAAGAGCTTCTAACATGCAACATAAAGAAGCATGTTATGCTTACGGGTTAGTGATGTTCGCTTCTTACCAAAGTGAGAAAAAGAACATCGGACTGTAGCTTTTAAATAAGACCTTCCCACAAGTGACGGATTCAGTAGTTGGGGTGAGAAACAAGGTTTTTAGATTATTACGGGGCTGTTGGACATTACGAAACCCTCGTCCTTTTGACGACATTACAACATGCTGCCTAGCCAATGGTCATAACGGTTATTTTCCACAAGACCAAGGATGGGAAGTCGACTTAGTAAAACCAGAATGCATGACTTGTTTCTGGACTTATGAATTACGTTTCTTTATTTCCTTTGCTGAACAACTTGCGTATTAACTAGGTTTATCTTCAAAACTGTCCTGTATCAAAGTGTACTATATTTCATGTTATATGTAATATAGCGAAGTTGTAAGTTTGAAGAATATTTGTATGTGATATATTATTATAATTAGTTTTTCATATGGAATTGTAGTAGTTTAATTGTATATTAGCTACTAAGTATGAACTTAACGGGTAGGTAGTACCCGAATTTAAACTTATAAAACGCTAATATGAAGAAAAAGCTTTTATAAATGAGTTCATATTATGATACGAAATACTATTGACTACTCTTAATATTCTGTATGATTAACTCGATTCAATTAGCTATTTTGAAGGAAATGGCACCGACTACTCGACACACCATGAATATGAGCGAAGACAAATTTCGTACCTTTCTTGCTGCAAACATAGCCGCAGTACAGGCTGCGCTACATACCAACAATAACTCTGAATCTAGCAATGCAGCTAACGGCGCGAGAAATCGTGTAGGATGCTCATACAAAGAATTCACTGCCTACAAACCTTTGGAATTTGATGGAACCGAAGGACCAATTGGATTGAAACGGTGGACCGAGAAATTCGAATCGATGTTTGCCATAAGTAAGTGTACTAAAGAGGACGAAGTTAAGTACGCTACGCATACCTTCACACGTACTGCGTTAATGTGGTGGAACACCTATCTTGAACAGGTAGGACAAAATGCTGCTTACGCACTACCGTGGTCGGCATTCAAGCAATTGATGAACGAGCAGTACCGTCCTAGAAACGAAGTCAATAAACTCAAGGCAGAACTTAGAGAGTTACGAACACAAGGGTTCGACGTTACCACATATGAACGACGATTCACAGAGTTGTGCCTATTGTGTCCGGGAGCATTCAAAGATGAAGAAGAGAAGATTGACGCGTTAGTAAAAGGGTTACCAGTAAGGATTCAAGAAGATGTGAGTTCACACGAGCCCGTTTCTATACAGAAGGCAAGTCGAATGGCTCATAAACTCATAAATTAGATTGAGGGAAGAATTAAAGAGCAGTCGGCCGAAGAAGCCAACACGAAACAACTCAAGAGGAAGTGGGAGGAAAACGGTGACAAGAGTCACCAGTACAACAACAATTACAACCACAATCGCAACAACTATCCCAACAACCGCAACAACAATCGTAACAATAACCGCAATCCTAACAATAACTATAAAAAACATCCCAACAACAACAATAACTACAACAACCATTTCAACAACAATAACAATCCCAACAACAACCTCAATAACAACAACGACAACAAAAACCAAAAACAGCCATGTCATAGGTGTGAAGAAAATCATCAGGGGTTTTGCACGACATTTTGCAACAGGTGTAAAAGAAATGGTCATAGTGCGATAAAGTGTGAGGTCTACGGACCAAAGTTTAATAGAACCAAATGAACAAATAATGTCGAAACAAGTAATGCCGAAACAAATAGTGTTGGAGCAAGTAATACCAACCCTGTTTTTTATAAATGTGAAATACCGGGCCACATTATTAGAAATTGCCCGAATCAGGGAAATACTAATGGGCAGGGCCGTTGAAGAGTTTTCAATATTAATGCGGCAGAAGCACAGGAAGACCCGGAGCTTGTTACGGGTACGTTTCTTATTAACGATAAATCTGCTTATGTTTTATTTGATTCGGGTGCGAATAGAAGCTATATGAGTAGAGAATTTTGTGCTAAATTAAGTTGCCCATTGACGCCTTTGGATAATAAATTTTTACTCGAATTAGCAAATGGAAAATTAATTTCAGCAGATAATATATGTCGGGATAGAGAAATTAAACTGGGTGATGAAACGTTTAAGATTGATTTAATACCAGTCGAGTTAGGGAGTTTTGATGTAATAATTAGCATGAACTGATTGAAGAAGGTGAGAGCAGAGGTCATTTGTTACAAAAACGGGATTCGCATTATGCGTGAAAAAGGAAAACCTTTAATGGTGTACGGAGAAAAGAACAACGTGAAATTAAATCTTATTAGTAGTTTGAAGGTGCAAAAACTAATAAGAAAAGGTTGTTACGTCATTCTAGCACACATCGAGGAAGTTAAACCTGAAGAAAAGAACATCAGTGATGTTCCCGTCGCAAAAGAATTTCCCGATGTATTTCCGAAAGAATTACCGGGATTACCCTACATCGATCCGTTGAATTTCAAATAGACCTTGTACCAGGAGCTGTACCAATAGCTCGTGCTCCATACAGACTCGCACCCAGCGAAATGAAAGAATTACAAAGTCAGTTACAGGAACTTTTAGAGCGTGGTTTCATTCGACCAAGCACATCACCATGAGGAGCTCCTGTTTTGTTTGTCAAGAAGAAAGATGGTACATTCAGGTTGTGTATCGACTACCGAGAGTTGAATAAACTTACCATTAAGAACCGCTACCCACTACCGAGAATCGACGACTTATTTGATCAACTACAAGGCTCGTCTATTATTCGAAGATTGATTTACGTTCTGGGTATCATCAAATGCGGGTGAAGGAGGATGATATTCCAAAGACTGCTTTTAGGACGCGTTACGGTCATTACGAGTTTATGGTTATGCCGTTTGGATTGATGAACGCACCAGCTATGTTCATGGACCTCATGAACCGAGTGTGTGGGCCATATCTTGACAAGTTTGTCATTGTTTTCATCGATGACATACTTATTTACTCGAAGAATGATCAAGAGCATGAAGAACATTTAAGAAAAGTGCTAGAGTTGCTGAGAAAAGAAAAACTGTACGGTAAGTTTTCAAAGTGTGCATTTTGGTTGGAAGAAGTTCAATTCCTCGGTCACATAGTGAACAAAGAAGGTATTCAGGTGGATCCAGCAAAGATCGAAACCATTGAGAAATGGGAAACCCCGAAAACTCCGAAGCATATACGCCAATTTTTAGGACTAGCTGGTTACTACAGAAGGTTCATCCAAGATTTTTCCAGAATAGCAAAACCCTTGACTGCATTAACGCATAAAGGGAGGAAATTTGAATGGAAGGATGAACAAGAGAAAGCGTTTCTATTGTTAAAGAAAAAGTTAACTACGACACCTATATTTTCATTACCTGAAGGGAATGATGATTTTGTGATATATTGTGACGCTTCAAAGCAAGGTCTCGGTTGTGTATTAATGCAACGAACGAAGGTAATTGCTTATGCGTCTAGACAATTTAAGATTCACGAGCAGAATTATACGAGGCATGATTTAGAATTAGGTGCAGTTGTTTTTGCATTAAAGACTTGGAGGCACTACTTATATGGGGTCAAAAGTATTATATATACCGACCACAAAAGTCTTCAACATTTATTTAATCAGAAACAACTGAACATGAGGCAGCGCAGGTGGATTGAATTGTTTAATGATTATGACTTTGAGATTTGTTACCACCCGGGGAAGGCGAATGTAGTAGCCGACGCTTTGAGTAGAAAGGACAGAGAACCCATTCGAGTAAAATCTATGAATATAATGATTCACAATAACCTTACTACTCAAATAAAGGAGGCGCAACAAGGAGTTTTAAAAGAGGGAAATTTAAAGGATGAAATACCCGAAGGATAAGAGAAGCATCTTGATATTCGGGAAGACGGAACCCGGTATAGGGCTGAAAGGATTTGGGTACCAAAATTTGGAGATATGAGAGAAATGGTGAAATGTCCCGTTCTTATTGATTAAAAACATTCCATATTAATTGATTTCGTTGCGAGGTTTTGACCTCTATACGAGACGTTTTTCAAAGACTGCATTCATTTTTAAAACAAACCATAACCTTTATTTCATAAATAAAGGTTTAAAAAGCTTTACGTAGATTATCGAATAATGATAATCTAAAATATCCTGTTTACACACGACCATTACATAATGGTTTACAATACAAATATGTTACATCGAAATCAGTTTCTTGAATGCAGTTTTTACACAATATCATACAAACATGGACTTCAAATCTTGTCCTTATTTTAGTATGCAACAGCGGAAGCTCTTAGTATTCACCTGAGAATAAACATGCTTTAAACGTCAACAAAAAAATGTTGGTGAGTTATAGGTTTAACCTATATATATCAAATCGTAACAATAGACCACAAGATTTCATATTTCAATACACATCCCATACATAGAGATAAAAATCATTCATATGGTGAACACCTGGTAACCGACATTAACAAGATGCATATATAAGAATATCCCCATCATTCCGGGATACCCTTCGGATATGATATAATTTCGAAGTACTAAAGCATCCGGTACTTTGGATGGGGTTTGTTAGGCCCAATAGATCTATCTTTAGGATTCGCGTCAATTAGGGTATCTATTCCCTAATTCTTAGATTACCAAACTTAATAAAAAGGGGCATATTCGATTTCAATAATTCAACCATAGAATGTAGTTTCACGTACTTGTGTCTATTTTGTAAATCATTTATAAAACCTGCATGTATTCTCATAACAAAAATATTAGATTTTAAAAGTGGGACTATAACTCACTTTCACAGATTTTTACTTCGTCGGGAAGTAAGACTTGGCCACTGGTTGATTCACGAACCTATAACAATATATACATATATATCAAAGTATGTTCAAAATATATTTACAACACTTTTAATATATTTTGATGTTTTAAGTTTATTAAGTCAGCTGTCCTCGTTAGTAACCTACAACTAGTTGTTCACAGTTAGATGTACAGAAATAAATCGATAAATATTATCTTGAATCAATCCACGACCCAGTGTATACGTATCTCAGTATTGATCACAACTCAAACTATATATATTTTGGAATCAACCTCAACCCTGTATAGCTAACTCCAACATTCACATATAGAGTGTCTATGGTTGTTCCGAAATATATATAGATGTGTCGACATGATAGGTCGAAACATTGTATACATGTCTATGGTATCTCAAGATTACATAATATACAATACAAGTTTATTAAGTTATGGTTGGAATAGATTTGTTACCAATTTTCACGTAGCTAAAATGAGAAAAATTATCCAATCTTGTTTTACCCATAATTTCTTCATTTTAAATCCGTTTTGAGTGAATCAAATTGCTATGGTTTCATATTGAACTCTATTTTATGAATATAAACAGAAAAAGTATAGGTTTATAGTCGGAAAAATAAGTTACAAGTCATTTTTGTAAAGGTAGTCATTTCAGTCGAAAGAACGACGTCTAGATGACCATTTTAGAAAACATACTTCCACTTTGAGTTTAACCATAATTTTTGGATATAGTTTCATGTTCATAATAAAAATCATTTTTCCAGAATAACAACTTTTAAATCAAAGTTTATCATAGTTTTTAATTAACTAACCCAAAACAGCCCGCGGTGTTACTACGACGGCGTAAATCCGGTTTTACAGTGTTTTTCGTGTTTCCAGGTTTTAAATCATTAAGTTAGCATATCATATATATATAGAACATGTGTTTAGTTGATTTTAACAGTCAAGTTAGAAGGATTAACTTTTATTTGCGAACAAGTTTAGAATTAACTAAACTATGTTCTAGTGATTACAAGTTTAAACCTTCGAATAAGATAGCTTTATATGTATGAATCAAATGATGTTATGAAAATCATTACTACCTCAAGTTCCTTGGATAAACCTACTGTAAATGAGAAAAATGGATCTAGCTTCAAAGGATCCTTGGATGGCTTGAAAGTTCTTGAAGCAGAATCATGACACGAAAACAATTTCAAGTAAGATTTCCACTCGAAATAAGATTGTTATAGTTATAGAAATTGAATTAAAGTTTGAATATGATTATTACCTTGTATTAAAAAGATAACCTACTGTAAGTAACAAAGGTTTCTTGATCTTTGATGATTACTTGGAATGGATTTAGAAAACTTGGAAGTAAACTTGCAATCTTGGAAGTATTCTTGATTTTATGAAACTAGAACTTTTGGAATTTATGAAGATGAAAGGACCCGTTCATATACATTATAAATTATTCATAATAGTTGATTACATCGCGAGGTATTTGACCTCTATATGATACATTTTACAAACATTGCATTCGTTTTTAAAAGACAAACTTTCTTTACAATAAAAATTGATGGTATGCACACCATTTCATAATACATCCAACTATAATTGACTTAATAATAATCTTGATGAACTCAATGACTTGAATGCAACGTCTTTCAAAATATGCCATGAATGACTCCAAGTAATATCCTTAAAATGAGTTAATGCACAGCGGAAGATTTCTTTAATACCTGAGAATAAACATGCTTTAAAGTGTCAACCAAAAGGTTGGTGAGTTCATAGATTTATCATAACAATCATTTCAATATATTAATAGACCACAAGATTTCCGTTTATAAATATATGTACACTCGCAAGTGTATAAAAGTATTCTATAAGTTGTAGGCACCCGGTAACAAGCCTTAACATTCATGTTTTACCCTCTGAAGTACACCAGATCAGGTGTGTTTAAAATAACCTCGAAGTACTAAAGCATCCCATAGTCAGGATGGGGTTTGTCAGGCCCAATAGATCTATCTTTAGGATTCATGCCTACCGTACATAGACAAGTAGTTTAATGTTACCAAGCTAAGGGTATATTTCTGATTTAAACCAACATAGAATTAGTTTTAGTACTTGTGCCTATTTCGTAAAATATTTATAAAAACAGCGCATGTATTCTCAGTCCCAAAAATATATATAAAAGGGAGCAAATGAAACTCACCATACTGTATTTCGTAGTAAAAATACATATAACGTCATTTAACAAGTGCAAGGTTGACCTCGGATTCACGAACGTATCAATATTGAGATTCAATATTGCAGGAAAGTACGTAGACGCAACGGAGATGATAAACACTAGTTTGACTCACGATCAATACTCCGATACCCATAACCTCCATAGCTTTAACCCATAATTTCCTTAGCTCTATCCCGCTCGAAAAACAATTTCGAAATCACTCGGACAGCACTCCGTCGTAATATTTTATGTATACTGATAATATTTTAAAATAATACGGAGTAAATATATATATGTAAATCGATTGAGAGAGTTTAGAGAAAATATTTTCAAGTTTCTATCAAATAATGAAACCTATTGAATTCTATTTATAATAGATTTTTGAATTATTAAAGTGAATTATTAAAGTATGAATTATTAAAGTGAATTATTAAAGTATGAATTATTAAAGTGAATTATTAAAGTATGAATTATTAAAGTGAATTATTAAAGTATGAATTATTAAAGTGAATTATTAAAGTATGAATTATTAAAGTGAATTATTAAAGTATGAATTATTAAAGTGAATTATTAAAGTATGAATTATTAAAGTGAATTATTAAAGTTAAAGTAAAGTAAAAGTAAAGTAAAGGTAAAGTTAAAGTATAGTAAAAGTATAAAACTATGCACGTATAATACGCATATAAATATATATAATATTAATTTAAATCGTTATATATATTTAATAAAATAAAATATAAATATCGTTATCTTTATCATACTGGTTAAGTAATGAGTTGTCAAAAGTGATTCTAGATATTTATAAAAGTTATATACGTTTTAATAATAAAGTTCTTTTTAAACTGAAAACGTCTTTGTACGTTTGAAAATAGATTAATAGAATATTATGGAAACCAATTCTCCACTAACTTTTGTCTAACTTTCGTAAATGACACTTTATGTTTTTATTTATAAATAGCTTTACAAATTATTCTGAATATCGTTAAGAGGAATAGATTTTCTCAAATCATAGTGGACCTCTCAACAGAGACTTGTAATCATAATTCAATGTTTCTGATAATTCAATCATTTAATATTTTTTTTTATTTCGTTGAAAATCATATTGAAACAAATACGTTCGTGTAAATTATTATACGTTTAATACTTTATTAATATTATCAAGTTATAATATATATATACATATACATATCTATTTATATATAACGGTTCGTGAATCATCGGAATTTGGTCGAGGTTATAATGAATGTATGAACACAGTTTAAAATTCTTGAGATTTAACTTAACAAACTTTGCTTATCATGTCGGAATAATATAAAGATTAAAGTTTAAATTTGGTCGGAAATTTCCGGATCGTCACAGTACCTACCCGTTAAAGAAATTTCGTCCCGAAATTTGAGTAAGGTCATCATGGTTAACCATAAAACTGTTTTCATGACGAATATGAGTTGATAAATAGAGTTTCATCATTATTGAGTAATGCAGATAAAACGATTCTATTATGTGAAGCGTACGAGGGTAGCTGTCACAACAGTTTGAGATAGAAATTTAACTTTTGACGTAGTCACGGTGGATTTCTGGAATTCAAGGGATTTAAAGAAATCTTTAAAATCTGAATAAAATTTGATTCTTCAGAGGTTAAGGAATAGGATCTTCTTTGGTTAAATGCGATAATCTGTTTTGATTGCTCTGTCGGATATTTCATTATAAATCCACCCTCTTTATTTCCTTTATATTTTGGAGTTCCATCCTTTTGTTTTCTCTTCTCGACTTTAAGTCAGCGAATAATGGTTCAAAATTCGTAAGTATGGAGTTTCGAATGAACATGACTAATGTTCTAAGGAAGAAATTGTAATAGCACGATCTTGATTGGTTAAATTACCAGAATTCAAGAGAAAAGATAGAATTATCAAGAAATTATGTTCTTGATATGTTTAGAGATTAGATAGAATGTAAGAGTCACTTAACATGGCACATGATGACGTTATGATCTGTGAATCATCATGTTCCTTTTAGAAACTCAGCATGAATTACTGTAATATAATCACGTTGATCAAGTGTCATTATATTATACTAACTCATGCTTCAGTTCCCAACACTACTTCGAAAACATTCATACTTCAAACTCGAAGATTTTATATTTTAGAAACTAAACAGTTTCCTTTATGATATAACACTGATATCGCAAAGAGATAAATGATTTCGGACAAGAATACTTCTGAAAATATCCTCAGAAATATCGAAGATATTTATGATGATATTTTTGTAATTTCTAAGATCGAAGGTTGATGAAAAAAGATTTTCCGCAAGATTTTAACATGACTTCAAAGCAGGATATTCTCTAAAGATTTCATCGGATCCAGAATTACCTGGATTCTTTGAATATAAGGTTTGGTCCTTGTATTTGTCCTTGGCCTCCTTCATGGTTAGCTCAATCTGTTTTTCTGTACCAAATTTTCTATCGAGCGTTCCCAACATTCCATTCTTTATTATCAAACTTTTGGCCGTTTAGACCATCTACGATTTTGCTGTTTCCTCTGTATTTAATGCTACTATATCTGGGTCATCGGTTATCACTCCGAGGTGGTTTCAAGAGAATTGTGTTTTTAGATGATTAAACGTTGATGGTAATATGGTGGAATATAAAAAGTTCCCCGGTAACAATAAAGAGCACGTATATATATCAAAATTATGATATGGTTGTTTCGAACGAAAAGTCGAAGTTGATTTGCTGGAGCTGTGACAAAATTTGCTACTTTGAAAAGGAATTGCAAAGTGATTTTCGGTAATAACAACACCCAGGGAGCTAGCACAGATACGTGTTAAACGTTTACTCAGGTTCCGAGTATTTTCAGGTGCATAACTATATGCATCAATCTTTTCTTCCGTAGATGAAATGCGGTTGGTTTATCCTCTCGATTGAGGTTTTTTCAAGAATCATGAAAGATTTGAATGCAGATTGTAATTGTCAAGATACAAATGAAGTTTAGGATGAAATCAAGTGACAAACTTGAAGAATTGTTTATTTTCATATGTTATAATCAATATTTTAATTTATTTTAATTGTCCAATGTTATTAGTCTACAGTCGATAGTCCACAATTAACAGCCCATTAATTCATATATAGTTTAATATATAATATTCGAATTAATTAATACGTATCGTGACCCGTATACATGTCTCAGACTCGATCACAACTCAAAGTATATATATTATTGTAGAATCAACCTCAACCCTGTATTGAGAACTCGATCATTACTGCATATAGAGTGTCTATGGTTATTCCAAATAATATATATATATATATGCGTCGATATGATATGTCAAAACCTTGTATACGTGTCCCGATATTTAAAGTGGGTAAAATAAATACAGAAATTAAATGACGATAAATAAAATGCGTAAAGTAAATAACAGAAATTAAATGACGATAAATAAAATTGCGAGAATGTAAATTGCGATAATTAAATTGCGATACGGAATTAACAGTTAGCTAGGAACAGTTAGCTAGGATTTTGTTAGCGTGGATCCTTAACAATATTTCTCATAGTTAACTTGTTTGTTTCTAATAAATTTTATTTTGTCCAATGTTTTCTTCATTATGCCACTTGTTGGATTCTGATAGGTCTGAATTCAAATATGAAATTGAATGAAACTGGTTATTTTGTGGTGAACGGATTTGTATATCGATGGTTATAAATAGGATAGTAAATGATTGTTGAATCAGATTCGAAGAATGTAAAGTGTAACTTATTAATGTGAAATCTAAATATTCTTTGGGTATTACCTACCCGTTAAAATGTTTTCACCATTAACAGTTTGTACAAAAGAATTTTTAATTACAATCTTTATGAAAATATATATACATATATATTTTCTTTAGATGTAATCATGGATTTAATGAGTTAATATGATATTAAACTCATTTGGTTTACCGTTAGAACAAGAATATATAATCTCTAAAACATTAGAGATTTCATGATCGCCATGTCGAACAAAAATAATTGATGTAGAACGTCATGTAGAACGATGATTATACTCAAGGTACAGAATGAGATGTCGAAGCTGGTGACGCGGATGTTGTTGTTGTTGGTGGTACTAGTGCTGTTGGTGCTGAGGCTGGTGATGTTACTGGTGTTGGTGATACTGCAGGTGCTTGCAAATTGTGTACCGTGCTCTCTAAAGTTAACACTCGAGATCCGAGTTCTTTAACTTCTTCTACTAACCCTGGTTGGTTATCGGTGTGAGTTAAAGGTCGGATATCTTCTCTAGTTTCGTTAATGGTAGTCTCAAGACGAAAAATTCTTGCAAAAAGGGTATAAACGGTGTTGCAAACGGGTTCGCCGGTTAGCGGGTCAAGTACTCCAAGGTTAGGTGGTAGATTTGGTTCATGATATGGAGTACCTTCTTCCCTTCTCCATAGGGTGAGTATGTCGCGAACCCACCCCCATTTTCTCCAGTAATCACGGTAGTTGATTGGTTGGTGTGCTTCTGTCACGCTGTCTTCGGAGTCAGAGGAACTTGGTCGATTCGTAGAGGCCATCTTAAGCGATCACAGAAAAGATTTTTGTTATGAAGAGTTTAGTGACAGAAATTGATAGTTGGATGGTATTCTCAATGCATAATGTGCATAGATATATGTAGTACCAGGATCCCTTAAATTACAGAGAAATTTACGAGAGATATCAGGCAAGGTCTACAGTAACAGATACGCTAAGATAAGAATTTTGTCTATACACTTATTCATGCAATCAATGCAGTAAAAGGTTTCTAGACTAAGAATAATGAGCAGGTAATTTCCTAAAGAGGATAAGCAGATGATTTCCAACAAAAATGATAAGCGAAACTTTTGACATGCAGATACGGTCGAAGTCCAGACTCACTAATGCATCCTAACGACTATCAGTTAGACACACTAATGTAGACCTAGTTCGCTAAGACCACCGCTCTGATACCAACTGAAAGGACCCGTTCATATACATTATAAACGATTCACAATAGTTGATTACATCGCGAGGTATTTGACCTTTATATTATACATTTTACAAACATTGCATTCATTTTTAAAAGACAAACTTTCTTTACAACAAAAATTGATGGTATGCACACCATTTCATAATACATCCAACTATAATTGACTTAATAATAATCTTGATGAACTCAATGACTTGAATGCAACGTCTTTCAAAATATGCCATGAATGACTCCAAGTAATATCCTTAAAATGAGCTAATGCACAGCGGAAGATTTCTTTAATACCTGAGAATAAACATGCTTTAAAGTGTCAACCAAAAGGTTGGTGAGTTCATAGGTTTATCATAACTATCATTTCAATATATTAATAGACCACAAGATTTCCGTTTATAAATATATGTACACTCGCAAGTGTATAAAAGTATTCTATAAGTTGTAGGCACCCGGTAACAAGCCTTAACGTTCATGTTTTACCCTCTGAAGTACACCAGATCAGGTGTGTTTAAAATAACCTCGAAGTACTAAAGCATCCCATAGTCAGGATGGGGTTTGTCAGGCCCAATAGATCTATCTTTAGGATTCGCGCCTACCGTACATAGACAAGTAGTTTAATGTTACCAAGCTAAGGGTATATTTCTGATTTAAACCCACATAGAATTAGTTTTAGTACTTGTGCCTATTTCGTAAAACATTTATAAAAACAGCGCATGTATTCTCAGTCCCAAAAATATATAAAAAAGGGAGCAAATGAAACTCACCGTACTGTATTTCGTAGTAAAAATACATATAACGTCATTTAACAAGTGCAAGGTTGGCCTCGAATTCACGAACGTATCAATATTGAGATTCAATATTGCAGGAAAGTACGTAGACGCAATGGAGATGATAAACACTAGTTTGACTCACGAGCAATACTCCCGAACCATACCCATAAACTCCATAGCTTTAACCCATAATTTCCTTAGCTCTATCCCGCTCGAAAAACAATTTCGAAATCACTCGGACAGCACTCCGTCGTAATATTTTATGTATCCTGATAATATCTTGAAATAATACGGAGTAAATATATATATATGTAAATCGATTGAGAGAGTTTAGAGAAAATATTTTCAAATTTCGATCAAATAATGAAACCTATTGAATTCTATTTATAATAGATTTTTGAATTATTAAAGTGAATTATTAAAGTATGAATTATTAAAGTAAATTATTAAAGTATGAATTATTAAAGTATGAATTATTAAAGTGAATTATTAAAGTATGAATTATTAAAGTGAATTATTAAAGTATGAATTATTAAAGTGAATTATTAAAGTATGAATTATTAAAGTGAATTATTAAAGTATGAATTATTAAAGCGAATTATTAAAGTTAAAGTAAAGTAAAAGTAAAGTAAAGGTAAAGTTAAAGTATAGTAAAAGTATAAAACTATGTACGTATAATACGCATATAAATATATATAATATTAATTTAAATCGTTATATATATTTAATAAAATAAAATATAAATATCGTTATCTTTATCATACTGGTTAAGTAATGAGTTGTCAAAAGTTATTCTAGATATTTATAAAAGTTATATACGTTTTAATAATAAAGTTCTTTTTAAACTGAAAACGTCTTTGTACGTTTGAAAATAGATTAATAGAATATTATGGAAACCAATTCTCCACTAACTTTTGTCTAACTTTCATAAATGACACTTTATGTTTTTATTTATAAATAGCTTTACAAATTATTCTGAATATTGTTAAGAGGAATAGATTTTCTCAAATCATAGTGGACCTCTCAACAGAGACTTGTAATCATAATTCAATGTTTCTGATAATTCAATCATTTAATATATTTTTTTTTTATTTCGTCGAAAATCATATTGAAAAAAATACGTT
This sequence comes from Rutidosis leptorrhynchoides, assembly GCF_046630445.1. Lineage (NCBI taxonomy): Eukaryota > Viridiplantae > Streptophyta > Magnoliopsida > Asterales > Asteraceae > Rutidosis > Rutidosis leptorrhynchoides. The sequence continues at coordinate 230,309,271 of NC_092340.1, forward strand.
CGTGTAAAGTATTATACGTTTAATACTTTATTAATATTCTCAAGTTATAATATATATATATATATACATATACATATCTATTTATATATAACGGTTCGTGAATCATCGGTGAAGAATGAAAGTGTTTGTAGGCGTTTTTGGTCGTTGGTGTATGGATTAGATATAAAGGATATGTAATTTTGTTTTCATGTAAATAAGTCATGAATGATTACTCATATTTTTGTAATTTTATGAGATATTTCATGCTAGTTTCCAAATGATGGTTCCCACATGTGTTAGGTGACTCACATGGGCTGCTAAGAGCTGATCATTGGAGTGTATATACCAATAGTACATACATCTAAAAGCTGTGTATTGTACGAGTACGAATACGGGTGCATACGAGTAGAATTGTTGATGAAACTGAACGAGGATGTAATTGTAAGCATTTTTGTTAAGTAGAAGTATTTTGATAAGTGTCTTGAAGTCTTTCAAAAGTGTATGAATACATATTAAAACACTACATGTATATACATTTTAACTGAGTCGTTAAGTCATCGTTAGTCATTACATGTAAATGTTGTTTTGAAACCTTTAGGTTAACGATCTTGTTGAATGTTGTTAACCCATTGTTTATTATAACAAATGAGATGTTAAATTGTTATATTATCATGATATTATGATATATAATATATCTTAGTATGATATATATACAGTTAAATGTCGTTACAACGATAATCGTTACATATATGTCTCGTTTCGAAATCATTAACTTAGTAGTCTTATTTTTACATATGTATTTCATTGTTAATACACTTAATAATATATTTACTTATCATTTAACATAATTAACCAAGTGTATCAATGTCTTAATATGATTCATATGTACCTAGTAAGACGTTGTTATAACGATAATCGTTATATATATAGTTTTCGAGTTTCTTAAATTAATAGTCTCATTTTTATGTATACAACTCATTGTTAAAATACCTAATGAGATACATACTTATAATAAAATCATGTTAACTATATATATAACCATATATATGTCATCGTATAGTTTTTACAAGTTTTAACGTTCGTGAATCACCTGTCAACTTGGGTGGTCAATTGTCTATATGAAACCTATTTCAATTAATCAAGTCTTAACAAGTTTGATTGCTTAACATGTTGGAAACACTTAATTATGTAAATAAAAATTTTATTTAATATATATATAAACATGGAAAAGTTCGGGTCACTACAGTACCTACCCGTTAAATAAATTTCGTCCCGAAATTTTAAGCAGTTGGAGGTGTTGACGTATCTTCTGGAAATAAATGCGGGTATTTCTTCTTCATCTGATCTTCACGCTCCCAGGTGAACTCGGGTCCTCTACTAGCATTCCATCGAACCTTAACAATCGTTATCTTGTTTTGTTTAAGTCTCTTAACCTCACGATCCTTTATTTCGACGGGTTCTTCAATGAATTGAAGTTTTTCATTGATTTGGATTTCGTCCAATGGAATAGTGAGATCTTCTTTAGCAAAACATTTCTTCAAATTTGAGACGTGGAAAGTGTTATGTATAGCTGCGAGTTGTTGAGGTAGCTCTAGTTGGTAAGCTACTGGTCCGACACGATCTATAATCTTGAATGGTCCAATGTACCTTGGATTTAGTTTCCCCCGTTTACCAAATCGAACAACGCCTTTCCAAGGTGAAACCTTAAGCATGACCATTTCTCCAATTTCAAACTCTATATCTTTTCTTTTACTGTCCGCGTAGCTCTTTTGTCTACTCTGGACGGTTTTCAATCTTTGTTGAAATTGGATGATTTTCTCGGTAGTTTCTTGTATTATCTCTGGACCCGTAATCTGTCTATCCCCCACTTCATTCCAACAAATCGGAGACCTGCACTTTCTACCATAAAGTGCCTCAAATGGCGCCATCTCAATACTAGAATGATAACTGTTGTTGTAGGAAAATTCTGCTAACGGTAGGTGTCGATCCCAACTGTTTTCGATATCAATAACACATGCTCGTAGCATGTCTTCAAGCATTTGTATCATCCTTTCGCTCTGCCCATCAGTTTGTGGATGATAGGCAGTACTCATGTCTAGACGAGTTCCTAATGCTTGCTGTAATGTCTGCCAGAATCTTGAAATAAATCTGCCATCCCTATCAGAGATAATAGAGATTGGTATTCCATGTCTGGAGACGACTTCCTTCAAATACAGTCGTGCTAACTTATCCATCTTGTCATCTTCTCTTATTGATAGGAAGTGTGCTGATTTGGTGAGACGATCAACTATTACCCAAATAGTATCAAAACCACTTGCAGTCCTTGGCAATTTAGTGATGAAATCCATGGTAATGATGAAATCCATGGTAATGATGATCAACTACTATATCTGGATTTTGGGTTGTTGAAGTAGACCTGTTAGTTTTTGATGCTCAGCTTTGACCTTAGAACACGTCAAACATTCTCCTACGTATTTAGCAACATCGGCTTTCATACCCGGCCACCAAAAATGTTTCTTGAGATCCTTGTACATCTTCCCCGTTCCAGGATGTATTGAGTATCTGGTTTTATGAGCTTCTCTAAGTACCATTTCTCTCATATCTCCAAATTTTGGTACCCAAATCCTTTCAGCCCTATACCGGGTTCCGTCTTCCCGAATATTAAGATGCTTCTCCGATCCTTTGGGTATTTCATCCTTTAAATTTCCCTCTTTTAAAACTCCTTGTTGTGCCTCCTTTATTTGAGTAGTAATGTTATTATGAATCATTATATTCATAGATTTTACTCGAATGGTCGAATGAAACCACGCTCTAAAAGTTCTTGTAATTGGCTTTGCAGTTCTTTCATCTCGCTGGGTGCGAGTCTGTAAGGAGCACGAGCTATTGGTGCAGCTCCTGGTACAAGATCTATTTGAAATTCAACGGATCGATGTGGGGGTAATCCCGGTAATTCTTTCGGAAATACATCAGGAAATTCTTTTACAATGGGAACATCATTGATGCTCTTTTCTTCAGTTTGTACTTTCTCGACGTGTGCTAGAACAGCATAGCAACCTTTTCTTATTAGTTTGTGTGCCTTCAAATTACTAATAAGATGTAGCTTCATGTTGCCCTTTTCTCCGTACACCATTAAGGGTTCTCCTTCTTCTCGTACAATGCGAATTGCATTTTTATAACATACGATCTCTGCTTTCACCTTCTTCAGCCAGTCCATGCCAACTATTATATCAAAACTCCTTAACTCTACTGGTATCAAATCAATCTTAAATATTTCGCTACCCACTTTAATTTCTCGATTCCGGCATATATTATCTGCTGAAATTAATTTACCGTTTGCTAATTCGAGTAAAAATTTACTATCCAACGGCGTCAATGGACAACATAATTTAGCACAAAAATCTCTACTCATATAGCTTCTATCCGCACCCGAATCAAATAAAACGTAAGCAGATTTATTGTCAATAAGAAACGTACCCGTAACAAGCTCCGGGTCTTCCTGTACCTCTGCCACATTAATATTGAAAACTCTTCCGCGGCCTTGTCCATTCGTGTTCTCCTGGTTCGGGCAATTTCTAATAATGTGGCCCGGTTTTCCACATTTATAACAAACTACATTGGCATAACTTGCTCCGAAACTACTTGCTCCGCCATTACTCGTTCCGACACCATTTGTTCCTTTCGTTCTGTTAACCCCTGGTCTGTAGACCTCACACTTCATGTAAATAAGTCATGAATGATTACTCATATTTTTGTAATTTTATGAGATATTTCATGCTAGTTGCCAAATGATGGTTCCCACATGTGTTAGGTGACTCACATGGGCTGCTAAGAGCTGATCATTAGAGTGTATATACCAATAGTACATACATCTAAAAGCTGTGTATTGTACGAGTACGAATACGGGTGCATACGAGTAGAATTGTTGATGAAACTGAACGAGGATGTAATTGTAAGCATTTTTGTTAAGTAGAAGTATTTTGATAAGTGTATTGAAGTCTTTCAAAAGTGTATAAATACATATTAAAACACTACATGTATATACATTTTAACTGAGTCGTTAAGTCATCGTTAGTCGTTACATGTAAGTATTGTTTTGAAACCTTTAGGTTAACGATCTTGTTAAATGTTATTAAACCAATGTTTATAATATCAAATGAGATTTTAAATTATTATATTATCATGATATTATCATGTATGAATATCTCTTAATATGATATATATACATTAAATGTCTTTACAACGATAATCGTTACATATATGTCTCGTTTAAAAAAATCATTAAGTTAGTAGTCTTGTTTTTACATATGTAGTTCATTGTTAATATACTTAATGATATGTTTACTTATCATAGTATCATGTTAACTATATATATATCCATATATATGTCATCATATAGTTTTTACAAGTTTTAACGTTCGTGAATCACCGGTCAACTTGGGTGGTCAATTGTCTATATGAAACATATTTCAATTAATCAAGTCTTAGCAATTTAGTGATGAAATCCATGGTAATGTTTTCCCATTTCCATTCCGGGATTTTGGGTTGTTGAAGTAGACCTGATGGTTTCTGATGCTCAGCTTTGACCTTAGAACACTTCAAACATTCTCCTACGTATTTAGCAACATCGGCTTTCATACCCGGCCACCAAAAATGTTTCTTGAGATCCTTGTACATCTTCCCCGTTCCAGGATGTATTGAGTATCTGGTTTTATGAGCTTCTCTAAGTACCATTTCTCTCATATCTCCAAATTTTGGTACCCAAATCCTTTCAGCCCTATACCGGGTTCCGTCTTCCCGAATATTAAGATGCTTCTCCGATCCTTTGGGTATTTCATCCTTTAAATTTCCCTCTTTTAAAACTCCTTGTTGTGCCTCCTTTATTTGAGTAGTAATGTTATTATGAATCATTATATTCATAGATTTTACTCGAATGGGTTCTCTGTCCTTCCTGCTCAAGGCATCGGCTACCACATTTGCCTTCCCCGGGTGGTAACGAATCTCAAAGTCGTAATCATTCAATAATTCAATCCACCTACGCTGCCTCATATTCAGTTGTTTTTGATTAAATATGTGTTGAAGACTTTTGTGGTCGGTATATATAATACTTTTGACCCCATATAAGTAGTGCCTCCAAGTATTTAATGCAAAAACAACCGCGCCTAATTCCAAATCATGCGTCGTATAATTTTATTCGTGAATCTTCAATTGTCTAGACGCATAAGCAATCACCTTCGTTCGTTGCATTAATACACAACCGAGACCTTGCTTTGATGCGTCACAATAAATCACAAAATCATCATTCCCTTCAGGCAATGATAATATAGGTGCCGTAGTTAGCTTTTTCTTCAATAACTGAAACGCTTTCTCTTGTTCATCATTCCATTCAAATTTCTTCCCTTTATGCGTTAATGCAGTCAAGGGTTTTTCTATTCTGGAAAAGTCTTAGATGAACCTTCTGTAGTAACCAGCTAGTCCTAAAAACTGGCGTATGTGTTTCGGAGTTTTCGGGGTTTCCCACTTTTCAACAGTTTCTATCTTTGCCGGATCCACCTTAATACCTTCTTTGTTCACTATGTGACCGAGGAATTGAACTTCTTCCAACCAAAATGCACACTTTGAAAACTTAGCGTACAATTCTTCCTTCCTCAATACTTTTAACACCTTTCTCAAATGTTCACCGTGTTCTTGGTCATTCTTTGAGTAAATAAGTATGTCATCAATGAAAACAATGACAAACTTGTCAAGGTATGGTCCACACACTCGGTTCATAAGGTCCATGAACACAGCTGGTGCATTAGTTAAACCAAACGGCATGACCATAAACTCGTAATGACCGTAAAGTGTTCTGAAAGCAGTCTTTGGAATATCATCTTCTTTCACCCGCATTTGATGATACCCGGAACGTAAGTCAATCTTTGAATAAACAGACGAGCCTTGTAGTTGATCAAATAAGTCGTCGATTCTCGGTAGTGGGTAGCGGTTCTTGATGGTAAGTTTGTTCAACTCTCGGTAGTCGATACACAATCTGAATGTACCATCTTTCTTCTTGACAAACAAAACAGGAGCTCCCCACGATGATGTGCTTGGTCGAATGAAACCACGCTCTAAAAGTTCTTGTAATTGGCTTTGCAGTTCTTTCATCTCGTTGGGTGCGAGTCTGTAAGGAGCACGAGCTATTGGTGCAGCTCCTGGTACAAGATCTATTTGAAATTCAACGGATCGATGTGGGGGTCATCCCGGTAATTCTTTCGGAAATACATCGGGAAATTCTTTTACAATGGGAACATCATTGATGCTCTTTTCTTCAGTTTGTACTTTCTCGACGTGTGCTAGAACAGCATAGCAACCTTTTCTTATTAGTTTTTCTGCCTTCAAATTACTAATAAGATGTAGCTTCGTGTTGCCCTTTTCTCCGTACACCATTAAGGGTTTACCTTTTTCTCGTATAATGCGAATTGCATTTTTGTAACAAACGATCTCTGCTTTCACTTCTTTCAACCAGTCCATACCGATTATCACATCAAAACTCCCTAACTCTACTGGTATCAAATCAATCTTAAATGTTTCGCTAACCAGTTTAATTTCTCGATTCCGACATATATTATCTGCTGAAATTAATTTACCATTTGCTAATTCGAGTAAAAATTTACTATCCAAAGGCGTCAATGGGCAACTCAATTTAGCACAAAAATCTCTACTCATATAGCTTCTATCCGCACCCGAATCAAATAAAACGTAAGCAGATTTATTGTCAATAAGAAACGTACCCGTAACAAGCTCCGGGTCTTCCTGTGCCTCTGCCGCATTAATATTGAAAACTCTTCCGCGGCCTTGTCCATTCGTGTTCTCCTGGTTCGGGCAATTTCTAATAATGTGGCCCGGTTTTCCACATTTATAACAAACTACATTGGCATAACTTGCTCCGACACTACTTGCTCCGCCATTACTCGTTCCGACACCATTTATTCCTTTCGTTCTATTAACCCCTGGTCCGTAGACCTCACACTTCGCCGCGCTATGACCATTTCTTTTACACTTGTTGCAAAATTTGGCGCAGAACCCCGAGTGATACTTTTCACACCTTTGGCATAGCTGCTTCTGATTGTTGTTGTTGTTGCGGTTATTATTGTTGTTGGGATGATTGTTGTAGTTGCTGTTGTTGTTGTTGTTGTTGTTGTTGTCGTTGTTGTTGGGCCGTTTATTGTAGTTGCGATTGATGTTGCGATTGTTGGGATAATTGTTGCGATTATTGTTGTAATTGCTATTGTTGTTGTATTGGTGATTCTTATCTCCATTTTCCTCCCACTTTCTTTTGACTTGCTTCTCATTGGCCTCTTCAGCAGTATGTTCTTTAATTCTTTCTTCAATCTGATTCACTAGTTTGTGAGCCATTCTACATGCCTGTTGTATGGAGGCGGGCTCGTGTGAACTTATATCTTCTTGGATTCTTTCCGGTAATCCTTTCACAAACGCGTCGATCTTCTCTTCCTCATCTTCGAATGCTCCCGGACACAATAGGCACAATTCTGTGAATCGTCTTTCGTACGTGGTAATATCAAATCCTTGGGTTCGTAACCCTCTAAGTTCTGTCTTGAGCTTATTGACCTCAGTTCTGGGACGGTACTTCTCGTTCATCAAGTGCTTGAATGCTGACCACGGTAGTGCGTACGCATCGTCTTGTCCCACTTGCTTTAGATAGGTATTCCACCATGTTAACGCAGAACCTGTGAAGGTATGCGTAGCGTACTTCACTTTGTCCTCTTCAGTACACTTACTTATGGCAAACACTGATTCGACCTTCTCGGTCCACCGTTTCAATCCGATCGGTCCTTCGGTTCCATCAAATTCCAAAGGTTTGCAGGTAGTGAATTCTTTGTAGGTGCATCCTACATGATTTCCTGTACTGCTAGATCCAAGGTTATTGTTGGTATGTAGCGCAGCCTGTACTGCGGCTATGTTTGAAGCTAGAAAAGTACGAAATTCCTCTTCATTCATATTCACGGTGTGTCGAGTAGTCGGTGCCATTTCCTTCAAAATAATCAAATGGAACAAGTTAATCATACAGAATATTAAGAGTAGTTAATAGTATTTCGTAGCATAATATGAACTCATTTATAAAAACTTTTTCTTCATATTAGCGTTTTATAAGTTTAAATTTGGGTAGTACCTACCCGTTAAGTTCATACTTAGTAGCTAATATACAATTCAACTACTACAATTCTATATGAAAAACTGATTATAATAATATTTCGCGTTCAAACTTTTACACAATATTTTACAAACTTACAATACCGCTTATTTTACATATAGCATGAAATATAGCACACAATAAATTTGATACAAGATGGTTGTGAAGATAATTCTAGCTAGTACACAAGTCGTTCAGCAAAGGCAATAAAGACACGTAATTCATACGTCCAGAAACAAGTCATGCATTCTGGTTTTACTAGGATTACTTCCCATCCTTGGTCTTGTGGAACATAACCGTTATGGCCGTTGATAAGACAGCGTGTTGTAACGTCGTCAAAGGGACGATGGTTACGTAATGTCCAACAGTCCCGTAACAATCTAAAAACCTCATTTCTTACCCAAATTACCGACTCCGTCACTTGTGGGAACGCTGTGTTTAATAGTTGTAGCCCGATGTTCTTGTTCTCACTTTGGTGAGAAGCGAACATTACTAATCCGTACGCATAACATGCTTCTTTATGTTGCATGTTAGCCACTTTTTCTAAATCACGAAGTCCAATATTCGGATATATTGAGTCAAAATAATTTCTTAACCCATTGCGTAAAATAGCATTTGGGTTCCCCGCAATATATGCGTCAAAGTAAACACATCGTAACTTATGGATTTCCCAATGTGATATCCCCCATCTTTCGAACGAAAGACTTTTATAAACCAAGGCATTCTTGGAACGTTCTTCGAATGTCTTACAAACTGATCTCGCCTTAAATAGTTGTGCCGAAGAATTCTGACCGACTCTAGACAAGATTTCATCAATCATGTCTCCGGGTAGGTCTCTTAAAATTTTGGGTTGTCTATCAATTTTGTGTTTTTATACTGTAAAATAGACAAGATTTAGATTCATAAAAAAAATACTTATTAATACAAGCAATTTTTACATATATCATGAAGCATAAGCACACTATATTACATATATTACACCACACAAATACAACTATCTTATTCCGACTCGCTCGTTTCTTCTTGTTCGGTTTTGGTTCGTTTTGCCAAGTTTCTAGGGATATATGATGTTCCCCTGATACGAGCCGTCGTTATCCACATTGGTTTAGAAAAACCTGGTGGTTTAGAGGTTCCCGGGTCATTGTTACAACTTAAGGACTTCGGGGGTTGACGATACATATAAAGTTCATTGGGGTTGGAATTAGATTTCTCTATTTTTATGCCCTTTCCCTTATTATTTTCTTTTGCCTTTTTAAATTCAGTTGGGGTAATTTCTATAACATCATCGGAATTCTCTTCGGAATCCGATTCATCGGAGAATTGGTAATCCTCCCAATATTTTGCTTCCTTGGCGGAAACACCATTGACCATAATTAACCTTGGTCGGTTGGTTGAGGATTTTCTTTTACTTAACCGTTTTATTATTTCCCCCACCGGTTCTATTTCTTCATCCAGTTCCGATTCTTCTTTCGGTTCCGACTCTTCTTCCGGTTCCTCTTCGGGAACTTGTGAATCAGTCCACGAATCATTCCAATTTACATTTGACTCTTCATTATTATTAGGTGAGTCAATGGGACTTGTTCTAGAAGTAGACATCTATCACATAATATCAAACGCGTTAAGAGATTAATATATCACATAATATTCACATGTTAAAAATATATAGTTTCCAACAAAATTTGTTAAGCAATCATTTTTCAAGTAAACACGGTCGAAGTCCAGACTCACTAATGCATCCTAACAAACTAGATAAGATACACTAATGCAAAATTCTGGTTCTCTAAGACCAACGCTCGGATACCAACTGAAATGTCCCGTTCTTATTGATTAAAAACGTTCCATATTAATTGATTTCGTTGCGAGGTTTTGACCTCTATATGAGACGTTTTTCAAAGACTGCATTCATTTTAAAACAAACCATAACCTTTATTTCATCAATAAAGGTTTAAAAAGCTTTACGTAGATTATCAAATAATGATAATCTAAAATATCCTGTTTACACACGACCATTACATAATGGTTTACAATACAAATATGTTACAACAAAATAAGTTTCTTGAATGCAGTTTTTACACAATATCATACAAGCATGGACTCCAAATCTCGTCCTTATTTAAGTATGCGATAGCGGAAGCTCTTAATAATCACCTGAGAATAAACATGCTTAAAACGTCAATAAAAATGTTGGTGAGTTATAGGTTTAACCTATATATATCAAATCGTAACAATAGACCACAAGATTTCATATTTAAATACACATCCCATACCTAGAGATAAAAATCATTCATATGGTGAACACCTGGTAACCGACATTAACAAGATGCATATATAAGAATATCCTCATCATTCCGGGACACCCTTCGGATATGATATAAATTTCGAAGTACTAAAGCATCCGGTACTTTGGATGGGGCTTGTTGGGCCCGATAGATCTATCTTTAGGATTCGCGTCAATTAGGGTGTCTGTTCCCTAATTCTTAGATTACCAGACTTAATAAAAAGGGGCATATTCGATTTCGATAATTCAACCATAGAATGTAGTTTCACGTACTTGTGTCTATTTTGTAAATCATTTATAAAACCTGCATGTATTCTCATCCCAAAAATATTAGATTTTAAAAGTGGGACTATAACTCACTTTCACAGATTTTTACTTCGTCGGGAAGTAAGACTTGGCCACTGGTTGATTCACGAACCTATAACAATATATACATATATATCAAAGTATGTTCAAAATATATTTACAACACTTTTAATATATTTTGATGTTTTAAGTTTATTAAGTCAGCTGTCCTCGTTAGTAACCTACAACTAGTTGTCCACAGTTAGATGTACAGAAATAAATCGATAAATATTATCTTGAATCAATCCACGACCCAGTGTATACGTATCTCAGTATTGATCACAACTCAAACTATATATATTTTGGAATCAACCTCAACCCTGTATAGCTAACTCCAACATTCACATATAGAGTGTCTATGGTTGTTCCGAAATATATATAGATGTGTCGACATGATAGGTCGAAACATTGTATACGTGTCTATGGTATCTCAAGATTACATAATATACAATACAAGTTGATTAAGTTATGGTTGGAATAGATTTGTTACCAATTTTCACGTAGCTAAAATGAGAAAAATTATCCAATCTTGTTTTACCCATAACTTCTTCGTTTTAAATCCGTTTTGAGTGAATCAAATTGCTATGGTTTCATATTGAACTCTATTTTATGAATCTAAACAGAAAAGTATAGGTTTATAGTCGGAAAAATAAGTTACAAGTCGTTTTTGTAAAGGTAGTCATTTCAGTCGAAAGAACGACGTCTAGATGACCATTTTAGAAAACATACTTCCACTTTGAGTTTAACCATAATTTTTGGATATAGTTTCATGTTCATAATAAAAATCATTTTCTCAGAATAACAACTTTTAAATCAAAGTTTATCATAGTTTTTAATTAACTAACCCAAAACAGCCCGCGGTGTTACTACGACGGCGTAAATCCGGTTTTACGGTGTTTTTCGTGTTTCCAGGTTTTAAATCATTAAGTTAGCATATCATATAGATATAGAACATGGGTTTAGTTGATTTTAAAAGTCAAGTTAGAAGGATTAACTTTTGTTTGCGAACAAGTTTAGAATTAACTAAACTATGTTCTAGTGATTACAAGTTTAAACCTTCGAATAAGATAGCTTTATATGTATGAATCGAATGATGTTATGAACATCATTACTACCTTAAGTTCCTTGGATAAACCTACTGAAAAAGAGAAAAATGGATCTAGCTTCAACGGATCCTTGGATGGCTCGAAGTTCTTGAAGCAGAATCATGACACGAAAACAAGTTCAAGTAAGATCATCACTTGAAATAAGATTGTTATAGTTATAGAAATTGAACCAAAGTTTGAATATGATTATTACCTTGTATTAGAATGATAACCTACTGTAAGAAACAAAGATTTCTTGAGGTTGGATGATCACCTTACAAGATTGGAAGTGAGCTAGCAAACTTGAAAGTATTCTTGATTTTATGTAACTAGAACTTGTAAAATATATGAAGAACACTTAGAACTTGAAGATAGAACTTGAGAGAGATCAATTAGATGAAGAAAATTGAAGAATGAAAGTGTTTGTAGGTGTTTTTGGTCGTTGGTGTATGGATTAGATATAAAGGATATGTAATTTTGTTTTCATGTAAATAAGTCATGAATGATTACTCATATTTTTGTAATTTTATGAGATATTTCATGCTAGTTGCCAAATGATGGTTCCCACATGTGTTAGGTGACTCACATGAGCTGCTAAGAGCTGATCATTAGAGTGTATATACCAATAGTACATACATCTAAAAGCTGTGTATTGTACGAGTACGAATACGGGTGCATACGAGTAGAATTGTTGATGAAACTGAACGAGGATGTAATTGTAAGCATTTTTGTTAAGTAGAAGTATTTTGATAAGTGTATTGAAGTCTTTCAAAAGTGTATAAATACATATTAAAACACTACATGTATATACATTTTAACTGAGTCGTTAAGTCATCGTTAGTCGTTACATGTAAGTATTGTTTTGAAACCTTTAGGTTAACGATCTTGTTAAATGTTATTAAACCAATGTTTATAATATCAAATGAGATTTTAAATTATTATATTATCATGATATTATCATGTATGAATATCTCTTAATATGATATATATACATTAAATGTCTTTACAACGATAATCGTTACATATATGTCTCGTTTAAAAAAATCATTAAGTTAGTAGTCTTGTTTTTACATATGTAGTTCATTGTTAATATACTTAATGATATGTTTACTTATCATAGTATCATGTTAACTATATATATATATCCATATATATGTCATCATATAGTTTTTACAAGTTTTAACGTTCGTGAATCACCGGTCAACTTGGGTGGTCAATTGTCTATATGAAACATATTTCAATTAATCAAGTCTTAACAAGTTTGATTGCTTAACATGTTGGAAACATTTAATCATGTAAATATCAATCTCAATTAATATATATAAACATGGAAAAGTTTGGGTCACTACAGACGATACATATAAAGTTCATCGGGGTTGGAATTAGATTTCTCTATTTTTATGCCCTTTCCTTTATTATTTTCTTTTGCCTTTTTAAATTCAGTTGGGGTAATTTCTATAACATCCTCGAAATTCTCGCCGGAATCCGATTCATCAGAGAATTTGTAATCCTCCCAATATTTTGCTTCCTTGGCGGAAACACCATTGACCATAATTAACCTTGGTCGGTTGGTTGAGGATTTTCTTTTACTTAATCGTTTTATTATTTCCCCCACCGGTTCTATTTTCTCCTCAGGTTCCTCCTCTTCCGGTTCTGATTCTTCTTCCGGTTCTGATTCTTCTTCCGGTTCTTCTTCGGGAACTTGTGAATCAGTCCAATATATATTCGAATCTTCGTTATTATTTGGTGAGTCAATGGGATTTGTGCTAAAGGTAGACATCTATCACACAATATCAAACATGTTAAGAGATTAATATATCACATAATATATACATGTTAATAATATATAGTTTCCAACAAAAATGTTAAGCAATCATTTTTAAAGAAAACACGGTCGAAGTCCAGACTCACTAATGTATCCTAACAAACTTGATAAGACACACTAATGCAAATTTTCTGGTTCTCTAAGACCAACGCTCGGATACCAACTGAAATGTCCCGTTCTTATTGATTAAAAACGTTCCATATTAATTGATTTCGTTGCGAGGTTTTGACCTCTATATGAGACGTTTTTCAAAGACTGCATTCATTTTTAAAACAAACCATAACCTTTATTTCATAAATAAAGGTTTAAAAAGCTTTACGTAGATTATCAAATAATGATAATCTAAAATATCCTGTTTACACACGACCATTACATAATGGTTTACAATACAAATATGTTACATCGAAATCAGTTTCTTGAATGCAAGTTTTACACAATATCATACAAACATGGACTCCAAATCTTGTCCTTATTTTAGTATGCAACAGCGGAAGCTCTTAGTATTCACCTGAGAATAAACATGCTTTAAACGTCAACAAAAAAATGTTGGTGAGTTATAGGTTTAACCTATATATATCAAATCGTAACAATAGACCACAAGATTTCATATTTCAATACACATCCCATACATAGAGATAAAAATCATTCATATGGTGAACACCTGGTAACCGACATTAACAAGATGCATATATAAGAATATCCCCATCATTCCGGGACACCCTTCGGATATGATATAATTTCGAAGTACTAAAGCATCCGGTACTTTGGATGAGGTTTGTTAGGCCCAATAGATCTATCTTTAGGATTTGCGTCAATTAGGGTGTCTGTTCCCTAATTCTTAGATTACCAGACTTAATAAAAAGGGGCTTATTCGATTTCGATAATTCAACCATAGAATGTAGTTTCACGTACTTGTGTCTATTTTGTAAATCATTTATAAAACCTGCATGTATTCTCATCCCAAAAATATTAGATTTTAAAAGTGGGACTATAACTCACTTTCACAGATTTTTACTTCGTCGGGAAGTAAGACTTGGCCACTGGTTGATTCATGAACCTATAACAATATATACATATATATCAAAGTATGTTCAAAATATATTTACAACACTTTTAATATATTTTGATGTTTTAAGTTTATTAAGTCAGCTGTCCTCGTTAGTAACCTAAAACTAGTTGTCCACAGTTAGATGTACAAAAATAAATCGATAAATATTATCTTGAATCAATCCACGACCCAGAGTATACGTATCTCAGTATTGATCACAACTCAAACTATATATATTTTGGAATCAACCTCAACCCTGTATAGCTAACTCCAACATTCACATATAGAGTGTCTATGGTTGTTCCGAAATATATATAGATGTGTCGACATGATAGGTCGAAATATTGTATACGTGTCTATGGTATCTCAAGATTACATAATATACAATACAAGTTGATTAAGTTATGGTTGGAATAGATTTGTTACCAATTTTCACCTAGCTAAAATTAGAAAAATTATCCAATCTTGTTTTACCCATAACTTCTTCATTTTAAATCCGTTTTCAGTGAATCAAATTACTATGGTTTAATATTGAACTCTATTTTATGAATCTAAACAGAAAAATTATAGGTTTTTAGTCAGAAAAATAAGTTACAAGTCATTTTTGTAAAGGTAGTCATTTCAGTCGAAAGAACGACGTCTAGATGACCATTTTAGAAAACATACTTCCACTTTGAGTTTAACCATAATTTTTGGATATAGTTTCATGTTCATAATAAAAATAATTTTTCCAGAATAACAACTTTTAAATCAAAGTTTTTCATAGTTTTTAATTAACTAACCCAAAACAGCCCGCGATGTTACTACGACGGCGTAAATCCGGTTTTACGGTGTTTTTGGTGTTTCCAGGTTATAAATCATTAAGTTTGCATATCATATAGATATAGAACATGTGTTTAGTTGATTTTAAAAGTCAAGTTAGAAGGATTAACTTTTATTTTCGAACAAGTTTAGAATTAACTAAACTATGTTCTAGTGATTACAAGTTTAAACCTTCGAATAAGATAGCTTTATATGTATGAATCGAATGATATTATGAACATCATCAATACCTCAAGTTCCTTGGATAAACCTACTGGAAATGAGAAAAATGGATCTAGCTTCAAAGGATCCTTGGATGGCTTGAAAGTTCTTGAAGCAGTATCATGACACGAAAACAATTTCAAGTAAGATTTCCACTCGAAATAAGATTGTTATAGTTATAGAAATTGAATTAAAGTTTGAATATGATTATTACCTTGTATTAGAAAGATAACCTACTGTAAGTAACAAAGGTTTCTTGATATTGGATGATTACTTGGAATGGATTTAGAAAACTTGGAAGTAAACTTGCAATCTTGGAAGTATTCTTGATTTTATGAAACTAGAACTTTTGGAATTTATGAAGAACACTTAGAACTTGAAGATAGAACTTGAGAGAGATCAATTAGATGAAGAAAATTGAAGAATTAAAGTGTTTGTAGGTGTTTTTGGCCGTTGGTGTATGGACTAGATATAAAGGATATGTAATTTTGTTTTCATGTAAATAAGTCATGAATGATTACTCATATTTTTGTAATTTTATGAGATATTTCATGCTAGTTGCCAAATGATGGTTCCCACATGTGTTAGGTGACTCACATGGGCTGCTAAGAGCTGATCATTAGAGTGTATATACCAATAGTACATACATCTAAAAGCTGTGTATTGTACGAGTACGAATACGGGTGCATACGAGTAGAATTGTTGATGAAACTGAACGAGGATGTAATTGTAAGAATTTTTGTTAAGTAGAAGTATTTTGATAAGTGTCTTGAAGTCTTTCAAAAGTGTATGAATACATATTAAAACACTACATGTATATACATTTTAACTGAGTCGTTAAGTCATCGTTAGTCGTTACATGTAAATGTTGTTTTGAAACCTTTAGGTTAACGATCTTGTTGAATGTTGTTAACCCATTGTTTATTATAACAAATGAGATGTTAAATTGTTATATTATCATGATATTATGATATATAATATATCTTAGTATGATATATATACAGTTAAATGTCGTTACAACGATAATCGTTACATATATGTCTCGTTTCGAAATCATTAACTTAGTAGTCTTATTTTTACATATGTATTTCATTGTTAATACACTTAATAATATATTTACTTATCATTTAACATAATTAACCAAGTGTATCAATGTCTTAATATGATTCATATGTACCTAGTAAGACGTTGTTATAACGATAATCGTTATATATATCGTTTTCGAGTTTCTTAAATTAATAGTCTCATTTTTATGTATACAACTCATTGTTAAAATACCTAATGAGATACATACTTATAATAAAATCATGTTAACTATATATATAACCATATATATGTCATCGTATAGTTTTTACAAGTTTTAACGTTCGTGAATCACCGGTCAACTTGGGTGGTCAATTGTCTATATGAAACCTATTTCAATTAATCAAGTCTTAACAAGTTTGATTGGTTAACATGTTGGAAACACTTAATCATGTAAATAACAATTTCATTTAATATATATATAAACATGGAAAAGTTCGGGTCACTACAAACGGTACTTAGAGAAGCTCATAAAACCAGATACTCAATGCATCTTGGAACGGGGAAGATGTACAAGGATCTCAAGAATCATTTTTGGTGGCCAGGTATTAAATCCGATGTTGCTAAATACGTAGGAGAATGTTTGACGTGTTCTAAGGTCAAAGCTGAGCATCAGAAACCATCAGGTCTACTTCAACAACCCGAAATCCCGGAATGGAAATGGGAAAACATTACAATGGATTTCATCACTAAATTGCCAAGGACTGCAAGTGGTTTTGATACTATTTGGGTAATAGTTGATCGTCTCACCAAATCAGCACACTTCCTGCCAATAAGAGAAGATGACAAGATGGAAAAGTTAGCACGACTGTATTTGATGGAAGTCGTCTCCAGACATGGAATACCAATCTCTATTATCTCTGATAGGAATGGCAGATTTATTTCAAGATTCTGGCAGACATTACAGCAAGCATTAGGAACTCGTCTAGACATGAGTACTGCCTATCATTCACAAACTGATGGGCAGAGCGAAAGGCCGATACAAACGCTTGAAGACATGCTACGAGCATGTGTTATTGATTTCGAAAACAGTTGGGATCGACATCTACTGTTAGCAGAATTTTCCTACAACAACAGCTACCATTCAAGCATTGAGATGGCGCCGTTTAAAGCACTTTATGGTAGAAAGTGCAGGTCTCCGATTTGTTAGAGTGAAGTGGGGGATAGACAGATTACGAGTTCGGAGATAATACAAGAAACTACTGAGAAGATCATCCAAATTCAACAACGGTTGAAAACCGCCCAAAGTCGACAAAAGAGCTACACCAACATTAAAAGAAAAGATATAGAATTTGAAATTGGAGAGATGGTCATGCTTAAGGTTGCACCTTGGAAAGGCGTTGTTCGATTTGGTAAATGAGGAAAATTAAATCCAAGGTATATAGAACCATTCAAGATTATTGATTGTGTCGGACCAGTAGCTTATCGACTTGAATTACCACAATAACTTGCGGCTATACATAACACTTTCCACGTCTCAAATTTGAAGAAATGTTTTGCTAAAGAAGATCGCACAATTCCGTTAGACGAAATCCAAATCAACGAAAAATTCAATTCGTCGAAGAACCCGTCGAAATAATGGATCGTGAGGTTAAAAGACTTAAGCAAAACAAGATACCAATTGTTAAAGTTCGATGGAATGCTCGTAGAGGACCCGAGTTCACCTGGGAATGAGAAGATCAGATGAAGAAGAAATACCCACACTTATTTCCAGAAGATACATCAACACCTCCAACTGCTTAAAATTTCAGGACGAAATTTATTTAACGGGTAGGTACTGTAGTGACCCGAACTTTTCCATGTTTATATATATTAAATGAAATTGTTATTTACATGATTAAGTGTTTCCAACATGTTAAGCAATCAAACTTGTTAAGACTTGATTAATTTAAATAGATTTCATATAGACAATTGACCACCCAAGTTGACCGGTGATTCACGAACGTTAAAACTTGTAAAAACTATATGATGACATATATATGATTATATATATAGTTAACATGATATTATGATAAGTAAGTATCTCATTAGGTATTTTAACAATGAGTTATATACATAAAAATGAGACTATTGAATTTAAGAAACTCGAAAACGTTATATATAACGATTATCGTTATATCAACGTCTTACTAAGTACATATGAATCATATTAAGATATTGACACACTTGGTTAATTATGTTAAATGATAAGTAAATATATCATTAATTTTATTAACAATGAACTACATATGTAAAAATAAGACTACTAACTTAATGATTTCGAAATGAGACATATATGTAACGATTATCGTTGTAACAACATTTAACTGTATATATATCATACTAAGATATATTATATATCATAATATTATGATATTGTAACAATTTAACATCTCTTTAGATATAATAAACTTTGGGTTAACAACATTTAACATGATCGTTAACTTAAAGGTTTCAAATCAACATTTACATGTAACGACTAACGATGACTTAACGACTCAGTTAAAATGTATATACGTGTATTGTTTTAATATGTATTCATACACTTTTGAAAGACTTCAAGAAACTTATCAGAATATTTCTAATTAACAAAAATGCTTACAATTACATCCTCGTTCAGTTTCATCAACAATTCTACTCGTATGCACTCGTATTCGTACTCGTACAATACACAGCTTTTAGATGTATGTACTATTGGTATATACACTCCAATGATCAGCTCTTAGCAGCCCATGTGAGTCACCTAACACTTGTGGGAACCATCATTTGTAAACTAGCATGAAATATCTCATAAAATTACAAAAATATTAGTAATCATTCATGACTTATTTACATGTAAACAAAATTACACATCCTTTATATCTAATCCATATACCAACAACCAAAAACACTTACAAACACTTTCATTCTTCAATTTTCTTCATCTAATTGATCTCTCTCAAGTTCTATCTTCAAGTTCTAAGTGTTCTTCATAAATTTTATAAGTTCTAGTTTCATAAAATCAAGAATACTTCCAAGTTTGCTAGCTTACTTCCAATCTTGTAAAGTGATCATCCAACCTTAAGAAATCTTTCTTATTTACAGTAAGATATCTTTCTAATATAAGGTAATACTCATATTCAAACTTTGATTCAATTTCTATAACTATAACAATCTTATTTCGAGTGGAAATCTTACTTGAACTTGTTTTCGTGTCATGATTCTGATTCAAGAACTTTCAAGCTGAAATGTCCCGTTCTTATTGATTAAAAACGTTCCATATTAATTGATTTCGTTGCGAGGTTTTGACCTCTATATGAGACGTTTTTCAAAGACTGCATTCATTTTTAAAACAAACCATAACCTTTATTTCATAAATAAAGGTTTAAAAAGCTTTACGTAGATTATCAAATAATGATAATCTAAAATATCCTGTTTACACACGACCATTACATAATGGTTTACAATACAAATATGTTACATCGAAATCAGTTTCTTAAATGCAGTTTTTACACAATATCATACAAACATGGACTCCAAATCTTGTCCTTATTTTAGTATGTAACAGCGGAAGCTCTTAGTATTCACCTGAGAATAAACATGCTTTAAACGTCAACAAAAATGTTGGTGAGTTATAGGTTTAACCTATATATATATCAAATCGTAACAATAGACCACAGGATTTCATATTTCAATACACATCCCATACATAGAGATAAAAATCATTCATATGGTGAACACCTGGTAACCGACATTAACAAGATGCATATATATATAAGAATATCCCCATCATTCCGGGACACCCTTCGAATATGATATAAAATTCGAAGTACTAAAGCATCCGGTACTTTGGATGGGGTTTGTTAGGCCCAATAGATCTATCTTTAGGATTCGCGTTAATTAGGGTGTCTGTTCCCTAATTCTTAGATTAGCAGACTTAATAAAAAGGGGCATATTCGATTTCGATAATTCAACCATAGAATGTAGTTTCATGTACTTGTGTCTATTTTGTAAATCATTTATAAAACCTGCATGTATTCTCATCCCAAAAATATTAGATTTTAAAAGTGGGACTATAACTCACTTTCACAGATTTTTACTTCATCGAGAAGTAAGACTTGGCCACTGTTGATTCACGAACCTATAACAATATATACATGTATATTAAAGTATGTTCAAAATATATTTACAACACTTTTAATATATTTTGATGTTTTAAGTTTATTAAGTCAGCTGTCCTCGTTAGTAACTTATAACTAGTTGTCCACAGTTAGATGTACAGAAATAAATCAAAAAATATTATCTTGAATCAATCCACGACCCAGTGTATACGTATCTCAGTATTGATCACAACTCAAACTATATATATTTTGGAATCAACCTCAACCTTGTATAGCTAACTCCAACATTCACATATAGAGTGTCTATGGTTGTTCCGAAATATATATAGATGTGTCAACATGATAGGTCGAAACATTGTATACGTGTCTATGGTATCTCAAGATTACATAATATACAATACAAGTTGATTAAGTTATGGTTGGAATAGATTTGTTACCAATTTTCACGTAGTTAAAATGATAAAAATTATCCAATCTTGTTTTACCCATAACTTCTTCATTTTAAATCCGTTTTGAGTGAATCAAATTGCTATGGTTTCATATTGAACTCTATTTTATGAATCTAAACATAAAAAGTATAGGTTTATAGTCGGAAAAATAAGTTACAAGTCGTTTTTGTAAAGGTAGTCATTTCAGTCGAAATAACGACGTCTAGATGACCATTTTAGAAAACATACTTCCACTTTGAGTTTAACCATAATTTTTGGATATAGTTTCATGTTCATAATAAAAATCATTTTCTCAGAATAACAACTTTTAAATCAAAGTTTATCATAGTTTTTAATTAACTAACCCAAAACAGCCCGCGGTGTTACTACGACGGCGTAAATCCGGTTTTACGGTGTTTTTCGTGTTTCCAGGTTTTAAATCATTAAGTTAGCATATCATATAGATATAGAACATGTGTGTAGTTAATTTTAAAAGTCAAGTTAGAAGGATTAACTTTTATTTGCGAACAAGTTTAGAATTAACTAAACTATGTTCTAATGATTACGAGTTTAAACCTTCGAATAAGATAGTTTTATATATATGAATCGAATGATGTTATGAACATCATTACTACCTCAAGTTTAGTAGGTAAACCTACTGGAAGTGACAAGAAATGATCTAGCTTCAAAGGATCTTGGATGGCTTGAAAGTTCTTGAAGTAGGATCATGACACAAAAACAAGTTCAAGTAAGATTTTTACTCGAATTAAGATAGTTTATAGTTATAGAAATTGAATCAAAGTTTGAATATGAATATTACCTTGAATAAGAAAGATAACCTACTGTATATAACAAAGGTTTCTCGATCTTAGATGATTACTTGGAATGGATTAGAAAGCTTGGAAGTAAATTAGTAAACTTGAAGGGATTTTTGAAGTGTTCTTGAAGTGTTCTTCCTATGATGATTATTGCTTGATTCTTGAAGTGATTTTTGATGAAGATGATGATTAACTACTGGAAAAATACGTTCATAATAGTGTGTGTGTGTTGAGAGTGAATTAGAAAGAGAATTGGAAGTGAAATGGAGTGAATGATGAGTGGTAATTGGTGAGTGGTGAGTGGGGTTAAAAGGAGTTCTAGTTAGTTGACTAGCTCATGGTAGAAGTTAAAATTGATTAGTCATACATGACATAATCAAGAGTGGAATCCCATGCTAGTTCCTATTGGTATATACTCATAGTAAGTACGTTTTGATGCTGTGTATAATACGGGTAAGAATACGACTAGAATTCTTGATGAAAGAAAAGAATGGAAAAGTAACTGTAACCATTTTCGTTAAGTATGAGTGTTTTGATATATGTCTTGAAGTCTTCCAAAAGTATTTTAATACATCTAAATACACTACATGTATATACATTTTAACTGAGTCGTTAAGTCATCGTTAGTCGTTACATGTAAGTGTTGTTTTGAAACCTTTAAGTTAACGATCTCAATTAATGTTGTTAACCCATTGTTTATTATATCTAATGAGATGTTAAATTATTATATTATCAAGATATTATGATATATTAATATATCTTAATATGATATATATACATTTAAATGTCGTTACAACGATAATCGTTACATATATGTCTCGTTTCGAAATCCTTAAGTTAGTAGTCTTGTTTATATGTATATAACTCATTGTTAATATACTTATGGAGATACTTACTTATCATAATCTCATGTTAACCATATGTATATCCATATATATATCGTCATGTCGTTTTTACAAGTTTTAACGTTCGTGAATTGCCGGTCAACTTGGGTGGTCAATTGTCTATATGAAACATATTTCAATTAATCAAGTCTTAACAAGTTTGATTGCTTAACATGTTGGAAACATTTAATCATGTAAATATCAATCTCAATTAATATATATAAACATGGAAAAGTTCGGGTCACTACAGTACCTACCCGTTAAATAAATTTCGTCCCGAAATTTTAAGCTGTTGAAGGTGTTGACGAATCTTCTGGAAATAGATGCGGGTATTTCTTCTTCATCTGATCTTCACGCTCCCAGGTGAACTCGGGTCCTCTACGATCATTCCATCGAACCTTAACAATTGGTATCTTGTTTTGCTTAAGTCTTTTAACCTCACGACCCATTATTTTGACGGGTTCTTCGATGAATTGAAGTTTTTCGTTGATTTGGATTTCATCTAACGGAATAGTGAGATCTTCTTTAGCAAAACATTTCTTCAAATTCGAGACGTGGAAAGTGTTATATACAGCCGCGAGTTGTTGAGGTAACTCAAGTCGGTAAGCTACTGGTCCGACACGATCAATAATCTTGAATGGTCCAATATACCTTGGATTTAATTTCCCTCGTTTACCAAATCGAACAACGCCTTTCCAAGGTGCAACTTTGAGCATGACCATCTCTCTAATTTCAAATTCTATATCTTTTCTTTTAATGTCAGCGTAGCTCTTTTGTCGACTTTGGGCGGTTTTCAACCGTTGTTGAATTTGGATGATCTTCTCGGTAGTTTCTTGTATAATCTCCGGACCCGTAATCTGTCTATCCCCCACTCCACTCCAACAAATCGAAGACCTGCACTTTCTACCATAAAGTGCTTCAAATGGCGCCATCTCAATGCTTAAATGGTAGCTGTTGTTGTAGGAAAATTCTGCTAATGGTAGATGTCGATCCCAACTGTTTCCGAAATCAATAACACATGCTCGTAGCATGTCTTCAAGCGTTTGTATCGTCCTTTCGCTCTGCCCATCAGTTTGTGGATGATAGGCAGTACTCATGTCTAGACGAGTTCCTAATGCTTGCTGTAATGTCTGCCAGAATCTTGAAATAAATCTGCCATCCCTATCAGAGATAATAGAGATTGGTATTCCATGTCTGGAGACAATTTCCTTCAAATACAATCGTGCTAACTTCTCCATCTTGTCATCTTCTCTTATTGGTAGGAAATGTGCTGATTTGGTGAGACGATCAACTATTACCCAAATAGTATCAAAACCACTTGCAGTCCTTGGCAATTTAGTGATGAAATCCATGGTAATGTTTTCCCATTTCCATTCCGGGATTTCGGGTTGTTGAAGTTGACCTGATGGTTTCTGATGCTCAGCTTTGACCTTAGAACACGTCAACCATTCTCCTACGTATTTAGCAACATCGGCTTTCATACCCGGCCACCAAAAATATTTCCTGAGATCCTTGTACATCTTCCCCGTTCCAGGATGTATTGAGTATCTGGTTTTATGAGCTTCTCTAAGTACCATTTCTCTCATATCTCCAAATTTTGGTACCCAAATCCTTTCAGCCCTATACCGGGTTCTGTGATGACCCGGGAATTTCCGAACAAATTTAAACTTTAATCTTTATATATATCCGACACGATAAGCAAAATATGTATTGTTGAGTCTCGAAAGCTTTGAAACTATATTCATGTAATCAAGTTACCATTTGACCATGCCTAATGATTCACGAACATCTATGTGTATATGGATATGTGTATATAATAAATACTTAATAAGTGAAGGCGTTAACAAGGTATTAGATATATAATACTTTACAAGAACGTATTTTGTTTCAAAATAAGTTTATTATGTTTATCGATGTTTAGATGAAAATATCAAATGATTGATTTATAAGATACATTGAATTAGGATGAAGAGTCTCTGTTATGAGGTCCACTTTGAATTAGAAAACCCTTACTTTTAACGGTATTCGGAATATTTGAAAAAGTGATTGTATATAAGAACAAAAGTGTTAATTATTGGGGATTAGACAAAAGTTGGTGGAGGATTGAAATTCATAACCCTTGTTATTTGATTCGATAGATACTAAGTTATTTTATTTAGAAAGGTTAAGGAAACTAAAATAAACGTTAGCATATAAAGGAATTATAAGTTTAGAGTGTAAACGTTACGTGTTTTATGTTTTTAAAATAAACTTTGAACTATTATTAGTTTGAAAAACTAAATATAATATTATTACGTTAATATTTCCATTATATACGATATATACGAGTTTATAATAGTTTTTTTTTAAATAAAAATATATATATATATATATATATATATATATATATATATATATATATATATATATATATATATATATATATATATATATATATATATTTTATGGGGTGATGAATTATTATATTATAATTAGTCAACAAACGTTTTAATCTAAACTAATATCATTAAAATTGTTTTGATAAATAACGAGATTATGGTTTATAAAAGTAAATAACCAAATTACTCAAAAGATTAAGTTACACTTTGAGTAGGTTAATTTTTCATTTATTTAAGTCTTTATTTTGATAAAGGTACGATTCATAAAACGTCTTGATTTAAAATAATATATTTTGATAAACAATGAGTCACTGATTTATAGAAGTAAGTGACCACAACGCTCAATTTTATAAGTTATATTTTTATAAAGGAAATTTATTGATGAGTAAGTCTAATTTTTGAAAAAGGTACACGTCGTGTAACGTAAAAGGCTAGTTTCTAAACGTACGAAAGTGCGCCCGAAAAACCGAAAGTGGTACATGAGTCGTGAGACCACGACCGTGTCATTTTTGTAAAAATTATATTTTTACCATGAGCGTAAATATAATATAATATTTAATTAATTCTAAAGATTAAATATATTATATATTAAATAAAATAAATAAATACACATGTGTGTCAAAATTACGTTTATAAAGGGTTTACAAAGTGTCGGTAGGTTTCATTGGCTAATTGTGAAATAGTTAGGTTGGTGAGCTCAAATCTCTTTAAGTACCGAACGAACTCAGTTTATAATTCATTCATTCAACATCAATCTCGTATCACTCTCTCAATATATAAATTATATTTATAAATATTATTAATATTAATTATTATTAATATTAATTATTATTATTATTAAGATTATTAGTAGTATTAAACATAAAATATTACAACGAGGTCATGAGCGGGTCATTTCAAGACAAGTTTATGAGTAGGATAGGGCTAAGGAAATTATGGGTTATAGCTATGAAGGTTATGGGTATGGATCAGGGGTATAGCTCATGAGCTCAACCTGGTGTTTATCATCTCTGTTGTGTCTACGTACCTTTCCTGCAATATTGAATCTCAATATTGATACGTGAGTACTCCTAATTAAATTTTTACATACTAATAGTGTATCCCTGACTAGTGCTCGAGAAAATAGGATTATGCATGCTTGTACATTTGATATTGCCCTTAGATAGGTTATGTTGAATCTTAAAGGTTGTTATACTAGGGATGAGATAAGGTATAAGATATGCATGTCATTGGAAAGCTAGTGAAAAATTAAGAACTTTTCCTTTAGATACCGAATGGTTTTGACGAATGGA
This sequence comes from Rutidosis leptorrhynchoides, assembly GCF_046630445.1. Lineage (NCBI taxonomy): Eukaryota > Viridiplantae > Streptophyta > Magnoliopsida > Asterales > Asteraceae > Rutidosis > Rutidosis leptorrhynchoides. Next base: position 230,336,004 of record NC_092340.1, read on the forward strand.
TTAGAAGTTATCGTCAAATGAATTTTGTATTATTATTAAAAATTAATATTATTATCGTCGTCGTTATAACTTTTATATAATTACTATTATTATTATTATTATTATTATTATTATTATTATTATTATTATTATTATTATTATTATTATTATTATTATTATTATTATTATTATTATATTATCATTATATATAAGAAGTAGTATCATGATGAAATTTAAAGATTTTGATTTAAATAAAATTATCATCTTTCATTATTTTTATCACTATTATTATTAAAAGTATTATATTTAATATAAAAAATATCATCTTTACAAAAATCATTATTTTTAATAGGAATATCATTGTTAATATAGAATTTCATTAGTAATAAGAATTATCATATTTTTATAATATCATTTTCGTAAATATAAATATTGTTATTATTATTAATAATTATTAATATAAAATAATACAACTTTTACTTATTATTATTATCAATGTTATTTTTTATCAAATAAAAATGTATTACAAATAATATAAATACCTTAATAAAACCTAACATAACAGTTTATGATATTCAATGAACTTTATAAATTCTAAGATATATAAAAGTATATTTTATTATATAACTTTTAGTATAAATTTTATTTATTATTTACTCTTATAAATCTTTTAAAAATATTTAAAAATAAAAAATGACAATATTTGAACTATATATTAATCATGTATAAATTCTGGAAATCATTTTGAGTCAAACTAGTTTTTGTTGACTTTTGCATATTAGACTCGAGCATTAGGATGGTGGTACACTATGACTTAATCTAAATTGTTAGACGCATATTGACCAACATATAAATATATATAATTAATATAGGTTCGTGAATCCAAGGCCAACCTTACACTTGTTCAATGATGTTATATGTATTTTTACTACAAAATACAGTATGGTGAGTTTCATTTACCTTTTTACCCTTTATATTTTTGGGCTGAGAATACATGCGCAACTTTTATAACTGTTTTACGAAATAGAAACAAGTAATCGAAATTACGTTCTATGGTTGAATGATCGAAACTGAATATGCCCCTTTTTATTAAGTCTGGTAATCTAAGAATTAGGGAACAGACACCCTAATTGACGCGAACTCTAAAGATAGATCTATCGGGCCCAACAAGCCCCATCCAAAGTACCGGATGCTTTAGTACTTCGAAATTTATATCATGTCCGAAGGAGGATCCCGGAATGATGGGGATATTCTTATATGCATATTGTGAATGTCGGTTACTAGGTGTTCAATCCAAAAGAATGATATTTTTGTCTCTATGCATGGGACGTATGATTATGAGAAATGGAAGTATAAAATCTTGTGGTCTATTAAAATTATGAAATGATTCTTTATGATAAACTAATGAACTCACCAACCTTTTGGTTGACACTTTAAAACATGTTTATTCTCAGGTACGAAAGAAATCTTCCGCTGTGCATTTGCTCATATTAGAGATATTACTTGGAGTCATTCATGACATATTTCAAAAGATGTTGCATTCGAGTCGTTGAGTTCATCAAGATTATTATTAAGTCAATTATATTTGGATATATTATGAAATGCTTTACATGCCTGTCAACTGTCGATGTAACGAAAGTTTGTCTTTTAAAAACGAATGCAATGTTTGTAAAATTTATCATATAGAGGTCAAATACCTCGCGATGTAATCATATGTTATTGTATTCGTCCTTATGGATTGGGACGGGTCGTCTCATGTGGTATCAGAGCGGAGGTCTTAGCGAACCATGTCTGCATTAGTGTGTCTAACTGATAAGTCGTTAGGATACATTAGTGAGTCTGGACTTCGACCGTGTCTGCATATCAAAAGTTTTGCTTATCCTTCCGTGTCAAAAATCATCTACTTATCATCAGTAGGAAATTACTTGCTTATCATTCTTAAGTCTAGACGCGTTTTCTTGCATTTATTGCATAATAGTGTATAGACGAAATCTTATCCTGGTATATCTGTTACTGTGAACTTTGACTGACATTTTTCAATGTTTCTTTCGTAATTTATGGGATTTTGGTAATATATATACATATGTAAATTATGTATTGAAGAATACCAAATCTAACTCCTATAATCTATTCCATATATAAAAAAAAAAAAAAAAAAAAAAAAAAAATCATTCCCTTGGTCATCCGAGATGGATCCCACAACCAGTTCGAATTCCTCAGATTACGACAACTATTCCGATATGGAGTTGCATTCGAGCTCTGACAACAGTGTGACTGGAATGGATCAACCAATCAGCCATCATCTATTCTGGATGAAATGGGGATGGGTTCGTAGTCTCCTCAATTATTGGAGACAAGAAGAAGGTGATCCCTTCCATCCACTAAATTGCCCTCTTGGCAATGAACCTGAAGCACTTACCGGCGAACCTATTCGAGAAACAATTTTCTCTCTCATTTCCAGAGTATCTCGTCACGATTATATACTACACCAAATTCTAGATTATATCTATCCGCTCGTCCGAACTGCTGACCATCCCGGTGTGATAGAAGAAGTCAACGAGCTTCGTGCTCGGGTGGTGGCTTTGGAAAATACGGTGCGAAGGTTACAAGCATCATCAGCAGCACCAGCAGCGTAACCGGTACCGCCAGTAACATCCACATCGCAAGCCTCAAAACCATAAGCTCCAGCAGCATCACCGTCATCAACAGCACCACCATCAACAACAGGATCATTACCACCACCAACAATCACATCCGCATCACACACCTCAATATCCCAATTTGTATATCGGATATCAACGTCACACGCACCAAAGATACCAAGGAGTACCAACAACAACAAACGATGAAGTATTGATTCATAACTTCATCGGAGAAACATTCTGTGGTGATTATGTAATCTCTAAAGTTTTGGAGATTATCTATCTCAGCCTTAACCAAAAACTAGATGAGTGGACAGAGATGATAGAGTGAAGAACCGAAACCCTAACAAGACTAGTGCGTAAGGTACAAGCTAGACTTGTTTTACCAACAGCATCAGCAGTACCAATAGCCTCACCAACACAGTCAATGCTGTCAACATTGTTAGAATCGTCAGCATCTCCAACCTCACAAGTCTCGCCAGTTTAAGAATCACTGTGGAAACCATTACGAATTAATAACGAGTATATTAGTATTAACTCAGTCTCTCCAAAGAATTTATATGTATATTCTATATATATATATATATATATATATATATATATATATATATATATATATATATATATATATATATATATATATATATATATATATATATATGTATATATATATAAATTTTTAACCATAATAAATCTTTCTGTACTAAGCTATTATGTATGGAACTTAACTATCTGGTTAATTCATATTACTAATTTGCTATGATGTACATTTTTCGTTAACAATTTAATCATTGTTAACTACAATCTCTGCTTCAACTCAATGAATTTTATTTCATAATAAATCAAGTGTATCATTCAATAACATGTTTGATTATACACTTTCATCTTCGATATACCCGAAATTTACGGGAAAACAATATTCGTATCTTGCGAAGTTAGTAAGAGTTCTATGAGCATCAGCATGATTCACTAAGTAAATACATATAAATATTGAAGCATTGATTACATTAGTGAAATACTCCGCAAAGATTATGTAATCTCTAATGTTTTAGAGAAAATTCATTTCTAATTCAATCCGAAAATCAAATGAGCTTAGTATGATATTAACTCATTGAATCTGTACTACATCTGAAGAAAATATACCCACATATATTTTCATAAAGATTGTAATGAGAATTCTTGTTCAAAATATTATTTGTGAAATTTTTTTTTAACGGGTAGGTAATACCCGAGAGATATATAAAATCACAATTAATATGTTACATTCTTCAATTCTGATTCAATAATCATCAACTAAACCAATATACATTCTTCTATAGAAATCAAAACAACCATACTCATTCGAATCTAATTACATATTCTGATTTTGGGAATTTCAGAATTCAACTCGAGATACAACCAAAAATCATCACTCTTAGATCTTTACATTTTTCAAAGCTATACTTTGACTTCAAAACTGTGATAGAACATCACTTTTAATCGTAAAACACAAGATGGATATGAAAAATCATTCGAGATTTAGGACGATTTCATCATTTGGATATTGACTATGACAATCTGCAATTAAAACACTTCGAAATTCTAGAAGACACTTCAAATAATAAACAATTGAGATGATGATCCAACCGCACATTGCCCGAAGTCTTGTACCTGAAAAGCTCTCGAAACTAAAGTCGTAGTTTAACACGTACCCGCATCAAATCCTTTATCATTTATTAACAAAAACAACATTTCGATTCCTTTTCAAAGCAGCCAATTTTGTCACAGCTTCAGCAAGTCAACTTCGACTTTTCAGTTGGACCAGTCTTATTATAACCCCGATAGATACGTTGCCCTTTCGTCATGGTTACTGGAGAATCTTTCATATTCCACCATATTACCACCAGCGTTTAATCATCTAAAACAAGATTCCTCTAAACCCACCTCGGATTGATAACCAGTGATTCAGATATTATAGCATTAAATGTAGAGGAAACATAAAAATGATAGATGGTTTAAACGGCCAAAATTTTGATGATAGAAGATAGTGAGTTGGTAAAGCTCAGAAAAAGAAAGGATTTGATACTGAAAAACGAATTGAGCAAAGTATGAAGGAAGCAGTGGACAAATCACAGAAACTAAATCTGCCTTCAAGGGATCCAAATGAATCAGTGTCTGCTGAACTCGTTAGTAAATACCTTACTTCTTATTCTAAACCTTCACAGACAGATATTCTTCATCATCATCTCACCTTAAATATTATAAGATATCTTCGTATCTTTCATTGTACATATTCTCCATATTTCTAGAAATATTATCACAACGATTTTTATCTGAGATCATTTATCTCTCCGTAATACCTGCAACATAAAAGAAACTGTGTTAGTTTCTAAATTCTGAAAAATTTAAATATGAATGTTTTGAAGTAGTGTTGGGAACTGATGCATGGGTTAGTATAATATAATGACACTTAATCAACGTCATTATATTGCATTAATCCATGTTAAGTTCCTAATGGAACGTGATGATTCACAGAACATACTGTCATCATGTGTCATTTACACGACTCTGACATTCTATCTAATCTCCAAACATACCAAGAAAATATTTCTTGATGATTCGGTTCTTTCCAGGGTATTCTGATAATTTATCAAATCAATATTTTACCATTACCAGTTCCTTCTTAGAACAATTACTATGTTTATTCCGAAATCCATGGATACGAATTCTGGACCATTACAAGAGCTATTTAATCACAAGAAGAAGACACGAAGGGACAAACCTCCGAAATAGAAATTTGGGGTATAAACCGCAGCAAATATAAAGGGACATTAACTATGGATGACAATGATTATAGGAGACAGAAACAAGAACATCGAAGTATAAGGGAAGAGATAAAACCCAACAACAACCCGAAAATTTCAAACCATATATATCGATGCATATAGCAACGTAAAGACACGAGAGAACTAAAAACACTATAAACCCTAGGGTATAGTAGAAGTAAATAGATTCTTCCGGTGGCAGATTAAAAAGAAGAATGACAGATATGAAAGTTAAGAGGATATCAAGGATCAGGATGGGATGAAGCATATTAACGAATGCTTTAAGGTATGAATTGAGGAAGAAAGAGTAGAGGTGTGAGTCGTAAGGAAATGGAGAAGGTGGATTTATAGGAAAATATTCGACAAGGCAATCGAAGCAGATTATCGCGTTTCGCCAAAGAAGATTTGAATCTCCTTAATTACCGAAAAATCAAATCTTATTATGAAAATTTCTTCTAAATTCCTTAAACTCCGGAAATCAATCTTGACTATGACACCGGTTAAGTCAAACCTACATTTATTCATTTTCATTCTTTTGCGATAACTTCACTTTTACTCTTCACATAAGCAAATTGAGTTATCTATATTACTCGATGATGATAAAACTCTATGTATCAGTTTACATTCGTCATAATAACATTCTTACTGTTAGCCATGAAGACCTCTATCAAATTTCGGGACAAAATTTCTTTTAACGGGTAGGTACTGTGATGACCCGGGAATTTCCGAACAAATTTAAACTTTAATCTTTAAATATATCCGACACGATAAGCAAAATATGTATTGTTGAGTCTCGAAAGCTTTGAAACTATATTCATGTAATCAAGCTACCATTTGACCATGCCTAATGATTCACGAACATCTATGTGTATATGGATATGTGTATATAATAAATACTTAATAAGTGAAGGCGTTAACAAGGTATTAGATATATAATACTTTACAAGAACGTATTTTGTTTCAAAATAAGTTTATTATGTTTATCGATGTTTAGATGAAAATATCAAATGATTGATTTATAAGATACATTGAATTAGGATGAAGAGTCTCTGTTATGAGGTCCACTTTGAATTAGAAAACCCTTAATTTTAACGGTATTCGGAATATTTGGAAAAGTGATTGTATATAAGAACAAAAGTGTTAATTATTGGGGATTAGACAAAAGTTGGTGGAGGATTGAATTTCATAACCCTTGTTATTTGATTCGATAGATACTAAGTTATTTTATTTAGAAAGGTTAAGGAAACTAAAATAAACGTTAGCATATAAAGGAATTATAAGTTTAGAGTGTAACGTTACGTGTTTTATGTTTTTAAAATAAACTTTGAACTATTATTAGTTTGAAAAACTAAATATAATATTATTACGTTAATATTTCCATTATATACGATATATACGAGTTTATAATAGTTTTTTTTTTAAATAAAATATATATATATATATATATATATATATATATATATATATATATATATATATATATATATATATATATATATATATATATATATATATATATATATATATATATATATATATATATATATATATATATATTTTATGGGGTGATGAATTATTATATTATAATTAGTCAACAAACGTTTTGATCTAAACTAATATCATTAAAATTGTTTTGATAAATAACGAGATTATGGTTTATAAAAGTAAATAACCAAATTACTCAAAAGATTAAGTTACACTTTGAGTGGGTTAATTTTTCATTTATTTAAGTCTTTATTTTGATAAAGGTACGATTCATAAAACGTCTTGATTTAAAATAATATATTTTGATAAACAATGAGTCACTGATTTATAGAAGTAAGTGACCACAACGCTCAATTTTATAAGTTATATTTTTATAAAGGAAATTTATTGATGAGTAAGTCTAATTTTTGAAAAAGGTACACGTCGCGTAACGTAAAAGGCTAGTTTTCTAAACGTACGAAAGTGCGCCCGAAAAACCGAAAGTGGTACATGAGTCGTGAGACCACGACCGTGTCATTTTTGTAAAACTTATATTTTTACCACGAGCGTAAATATAATATAATATTTAATTAATTCTAAAGATTAAATATATTATATATTAAATAAAATAAATAAATACACATGTGTGTCAAAATTACGTTTATAAAGGGTTTACAAAGTGTCGGTAGGTTTCATTGGCTAATTGTGAAATAGTTAGGTTGGTGAGCTCAAATCTCTTTAAGTACCGAACGAACTCAGTTTATAATTCATTCATTCAACATCAATCTCGTATCACTCTCTCAATATATAAATTATATTTATAAATATTATTAATATTAATTATTATTATTATTATTTGTGATATTAAGATTATTAGTAGTATTAAACATAAAATATTACAATGAGGTCATGAGCGGGTCATTTCAAGACAAGTTTATGAGTAGGATAGGGCTAAGGAAATTATGGGTTATAGCTATGAAGGTTATGGGTATGGATCAGGGGTATAGCTCATGAGCTCAACCTGGTGTTTATCATCTCCGTTGTGTCTACGTACCTTTCCTGCAATATTGAATCTCAATATTGATACGTGAGTACTCCTAATTAAATTTTTACATACTAATAGTGTATCCCTGACTAGTGCTCGAGAAAATAGGATTATGCATGCTTGTACATTTGATATTGCCCTTAGATAGGTTATGTTGAATCTTAAAGGTTGTTATACTAGGGATGAGATAAGGTATAAGATATGCATGTCATTGGAAAGCTAGTGAAAAATTAAGAACTTTTCCTTTAGATACCGAATGGTTTTGACGAATGGATTAGAAGTTATCGTCAAATGAATTTTGTATTATTATTAAAAATGAATATTATTATCGTCGTCGTTATAACTTTTATATAATTACTATTATTATTATTATTATTATTATTATTATTATTATTATTATTATTATTATTATTATTATTATTATTATTATTATTATTATATTATCATTATATATAAGAAGTAGTATCATGATGAAATTTAAAGATTTTGATTTAAATAAAATTATCATCTTTCATTATTTTTATCACTATTATTATTAAAAGTATTATATTTAATATAAAAAATATCATCTTTACAAAAATCATTATTTTTAATAGGAATATCATTGTTAATATAGAATTTCATTAGTAATAAGAATTATCATATTTTTATAATATCATTTTCTTAAATATAAATATTGTTATTATTATTAATAATTATTAATATAAAGTAATACAACTTTTACTTATTATTATTATCAATGTTATTTTTTATCAAATAAAAATGTATTACAAATAATATAAATACCTTAATAAAACCTAACATAACAGTTTATGATATTCAATGAACTTTATAAATTCTAAGATATATAAAAGTATATTTTATTATATAACTTTTAGTATAAATTTTATTTATTATTTACTCTTATAAATCTTTTAAAAATATTTAAAAATAAAAAATGACAATATTTGAACTATATATTAATCATGTATAAATTCTGGAAATCATTTTGAGTCAAACTAGTTTTTGTTGACTTTTGCATATTAGACTCGAGCATTAGGATGGTGGTACACTATGACTTAATCTAAATTATTAGACGCATATTGACCAACATATAAATATATATAATTAATATAGGTTCGTGAATCCAAGGCCAACCTTACACTTGTTCAATGATGTTATATGTATTTTTACTACAAAATACAGTATGGTGAGTTTCATTTACCTTTTTACCCTTTATATTTTTGGGCTGAGAATACATGCGCAACTTTTATAACTGTTTTACGAAATAGAAACAAGTAATCGAAATTACGTTCTATGGTTGAATGATCGAAACTGAATATGCCCCTTTTTATTAAGTCTGGTAATCTAAGAATTAGGGAACAGACACCCTAATTGACGCGAACTCTAAAGATAGATCTATCGGGCCCAACAAGCCCCATCCAAAGTACCGGATGCTTTAGTACTTCGAAATTTATATCATGTCCGAAGGAGGATCCCGGAATGATGGGGATATTCTTATATGCATATTGTGAATGTCGGTTACCAGGTGTTCAATCTAAAAGAATGATATTTTTGTCTCTATGCATGGGACGTATGATTATGAGAAATGGAAGTATACAATCTTGTGGTCTATTAAAATTATGAAATGATTCTTTATGATAAACTAATGAACTCACCAACCTTTTGGTTGACACTTTAAAGCATGTTTATTCTCAGGTACGAAAGAAATCTTCCGCTGTGCATTTGCTCATATTAGAGATATTACTTGGAGTCATTCATGACATATTTCAAAAGATGTTGCATTCGAGTCGTTGAGTTCATCAAGATTATTATTAAGTCAATTATATTTGGATATATTATGAAATGCTTTACATGCCTGTCAACTGTCGATGTAACGAAAGTTTGTCTTTTAAAAACGAATGCAATGTTTGTAAAATTTATCATATAGAGGTCAAATACCTCGCGATGTAATCATATGTTATTGTATTCGTCCTTATGGATTGGGACGGGTCGTCTCAGGTTCTGTCTTCCCGAATATTAAGAGGTTTCTCCGATCATTTGAGTATTTCATCCTTTAAATTTCCCTCTTTTAAAACTCCTTGTTGCGCCTCCTTTATTTGAGTAGTAAGGTTATTATGAATCGTTATATTCATAGATTTTACTCGAATGGGTTCTCTGTCCTTCCTGCTCAAGGCATCGGCTACCACATTTGCCTTCCCCGGGTGGTAACGAATCTCAAAGTCGTAATCATTCAATAATTCAATCCACCTACGCTGCCTCATATTCAGTTGTTTCTGATTAAATATGTGTTGAAGACTTTTGTGGTCGGTATATATAATACTTTTGACCCCATATAAGTAGTGCCTCCAAGTCTTTAATGCAAAAACAACCGCGCCTAATTCCAAATCATGCGTCGTATAATTTTGTTCGTGAATCTTCAATTGTCTAGACGCATAAGCAATCACCTTCGTTCGTTGCATTAATACACAACCGAGACCTTGCTTTGATGCGTCACAATAAATCACAAAATCATCATTCCCTTCAGGTAATGACAATATAGGTGCCGTAGTTAGCTTTTTCTTCAATAACTGAAACGCTTTCTCTTGTTCATCATTCCATTCAAATTTATTCCCTTTATGCGTTAATGCAGTCAAGGGTTTTGCTATTCTGGAAAAGTCTTGGATGAACCTTCTGTAGTAACCAGCTAGTCCTAAAAACTGGCGTATGTGTTTCGGAGTTTTCGGGGTTTCCCACTTTTCAACAGTTTCTATCTTTGCCGGATCCACCTTAATACCTTCTTTGTTCACTATGTGACCGAGGAATTGAACTTCTTCCAACCAAAATGCACACTTTGAAAACGTAGCGTACAATTCTTCCTTCCTCAATACTTCTAACACCTTTCTCAAATGTTCACCGTGTTCTTGGTCATTCTTTGAGTAAATAAGTATGTCATCAATGAAAACAATGAAAAACTTGTCAAGGTATGGTCCTCACACTCGGTTCATAAGGTCCATGAACACAGCTGGTGCATTAGTTAAACCAAACGGCATGACAATAAACTCATAATGACCGTAACGTGTTCTGAAAGCAGTCTTTGGAATATCATCTTCTTTCACCCGCATTTGAGGATACCCAGAACGTAAGTCAATCTTTGAATAAACAGACGAGCCTTGTAGTTGATCAAATAAGTCGTCAATTCTCGGTAGTGGGTAGCGGTTCTTGATGGTAAGTTTGTTCAACTCTCGGTAGTCGATACACAACCTGAAAGTACCATCTTTCTTCTTGACAAACAAAACAGGAGCTCCCCACGGTGATGTGCTTGGTCGAATGAAACCACGCTCTAAAAGTTCTTGTAATTGGCTTTGCAGTTCTTCCATCTCGCTGGGTGCGAGTCTGTAAGGAGCACGAGCTATTGGTGCAGCTCCTAGTACAAGATCTATTTGAAATTCAACGGATCGATGTGGGGGTAATCCCGGTAATTCTTTCGGAAATACATCGGGAAATTCTTTTGCAATGGGAACATCATTGATGCTCTTTTCTTCAGTTTGTACTTTCTCGACTTGTGCTAGAACAGCATAGCAACCTTTTCTTATTAGTTTTTGTGCCTTCAAATTACTAATAAGATGTAGCTTCGTGTTGCCCTTTTCTCCGTACACCATTAAGGGTTTTCCTTTTTCTCGTATAATGCGAATTGCATTTTTGTAACAAACGATCTCTGCTTTCACTTCTTTCAACCAGTCCATACCGATTATCACATCAAAACTCCCTAACTCTACTGGTATCAAATCAATCTTAAATGTTTCGCTAACCAGTTTAATTTCTCGATTCCGACATATATTATCTGCTGAAATTAATTTACCATTTGCTAATTCGAGTAAAAATTTACTATCCAAAGGCGTCAATGGATAACTTAATTTAGCACAAAAATCTCTACTCATATAGCTTCTATCCGCACCCGAATCAAATAAAACGTAAGCAGATTTATTGTCAATAAGAAACGTACCCGTAACAAGCTCCGGGTCTTCCTGTGCCTCTGCCGCATTAATATTGAAAACTCTTCCGCGGCCTTGTCCATTCATGTTCTCCTGGTTCGGGCAATTTCTAATAATGTGGCCCGGTTTTCCACATTTATAACAAACTACATTGGCATAACTTGCTCCGACACTACTTGCTCCGCCATTACTCGTTCCGACACCATTTGTTCCTTTCGTTCTATTAACCCCTGGTCCGTAGACCTCACTTCGCCGCGCTATGACCATTTCTTTTACACTTGTTGCAAAATTTGGTGCAGAACCCCGAGTGATACTTTTCACACCTTTGGCATAGCTGCTTCTGATTGTTGTTGTTGTTGCGGTTATTATTGTTATTAGGATGATTGTTGTAGTTGCTGTTGTTGTTGTTGTTGTTGTTGTTGTTGGGCCATTTGTTGTAGTTGCGATTGATGTTGCGATTGTTGGGATAATTGTTGCGATTATTGTTGTAATTGCTGTTGTTGTTGTATTGGTGATTCTTATCACCGTTTTCCTCCCACTTTCTTTTGACTTGCTTCACATTGGCCTCTTCAGCAGTCTTTTCTTTAATTCTTTCTTCAATCTGGTTCACTAGTTTGTGAGCCATTCTACATGCCTGTTGTAAGGAGGCGGGCTAGTGTGAACTTATATCTTCTTGGATTCTTTCCGGTAATCCTTTCACAAACGCGTCGATCTTCTCTTCCTCATCTTCGAATGCTCCCGGACACAATAGGCACAATTCTGTGAATCGTCTTTCGTACGTGGTAATATCAAATCCTTGGGTTCGTAACCCTCTAAGTTCTGTCTTGAGCTTATTGACCTCGGTTCTGGGACGGTACTTCTCGTTCATTAAGTGCTTGAATGCTGACCACGGTAGTGCGTACGCATCGTCTTTTCCCACTTGCTCTAGATAGGTATTCCACCATGTTAACGCAGAACCTGTGAAGGTATGCGTAGCGTACTTTACTTTGTCCTCTTCAGTACACTTACTTATGGCAAACACCGATTCGACCTTCTCGGTCCACCGTTTCAATCCGATCGGTCCTTCGGTTCCATCAAATTCCAAAGGTTTGCAGGCAGTGAATTCTTTGTAGGTGCATCCTACACGATTTCCTGTACTGCTAGATCCAAGGTTATTGTTGGTATGTAGCGCAGCCTGTACTGCGGCTATGTTTGAAGCTAGAAAAGTACGGAATTCCTCTTCATTCATATTCACGGTGTGTCGAGTAGTCGGTGCCATTTCCTTCAAAATAGTCAAATGGAACAAGTTAATCATACAGAACATTAAGAGTAGTTAATAGTATTTCGTAGCATAATATGAACTCATTTATAAAAGCTTTTTCTTCATATTAGCGTTTTATAAGTTTAAATTCGGGTAGTACCTACCCGTTAAGTTCATACTTAGTAGCTAATATACAATTCAACTACTACAATTCTATATGAAAAACTGATTATAATAATATTTCGCATTCAAACTTTTATACAATATTTTACAAACTTACAATACCGCTTATTTTACATAAAGCATGAAATATAGCACACAATAACTTTGATACAAGATAGTTGTGAAGATAATTCTAGCTAGTACACAAGTCGTTCAGCAAAGGCAATAAAGACACGTAATTCATACGTCCAGAAACAAGTCATGCATTCTGGTTTTACTAGGACTACTTCCCATCCTTGGTCTTGTGGAACATAACCGTTATGGCCGTTGATAAGACAGCGTGTTGTAACGTCGTTAAAGGGATGAGGGTTACGTAATGTCCAACAGTCCCGTAACAATCTAAAAACCTCATTTCTTACCCCAATTACCGACTCCGTCACTTGTGGGAACGTTTTGTTTAATAGTTGTAGCCCGATGTTCTTGTTCTCACTTTGGTGAGAAGCGAACATTACTAATCCGTACGCATAACATGCTTCTTTATGTTGCATGTTAGCCGCTTTTTCTAAATCACGAAGTCCAATATTTGGATATACTGAGTCAAAATAATTTCTTAACCCGTTGCGTAAAATAGCATTTGGGTTCCCCGCAATATATGCGTCAAAGTAAACACATCGTAACTTATGGATTTCCCAATGTGATATCCCCCATCTTTCGAACGAAAGCCTTTTATAAACCAAGGCATTCTTGGAACGTTCTTCGAATGTCTTACAAACTGATCTCGCCTTAAATAGTTGTGCCGAAGAATTCTGACCGACTCTAGACAAGATTTCATCAATCATGTCTCCGGGTATGTCTCTTAAAATATTGGGTTGTCTATCCATTTTGTGTTTTTATACTGTAAAATAGACAAGAGTTAGATTCATAAAAAAAATACTTATTAATACAAGCAATTTTTTACATATATCATAAAGCATAAGCACACTATATTACTTATATTACACCACACGAATACAACTATCTTATTCCGACTCGCTTGTTTCTTCTTCTTCAGTTTTGGTTCGTTTTGCCAAGTTTCTAGGGATATATGATGTTCCCCTAATACGAGCCGTCGTTATCCACATTGGTTTAGAAAAACCTGGTGGTTTAGAGGTTCCCGGGTCATTGTTACAACTTAAGGACTTCGGGGGTTGACGATACATATAAAGTTCATCGGGGTTGGAATTAGATTTCTCTATTTTTATGCCCTTTCCCTTATTATTTTCTTTTGCCTTTTTAAATTCAGTTGGGGTAATTTCTATAACATCATCGGAATTCTCGTCGGAATCCGATTCATCGGAGAATTGGTAATCCTCCCAATATTTTGCTTCCTTGGCGGAAACACCATTGACCATAATTAACATTGGTCGGTTGGTTGAGGATTCTCTTTTACTTAACCGTTTTATTATTTCCCCCACCGGTTCTATTTCTTCTTCCGGTTCAGATTCTTCTTCCGGTTCCGATTCTTCTTCCGGTTCCTCTTCGGGAACTTGTGAATCAGTCCACGAATCATTCCAATTTACATTTGACTCTTCATTATTATTAGGTGAGTCAATGGGACTTGTTCTAGAGGTAGACATCTATCACATAATATCAAACACGTTAAGAGATTAATATATCACATAATATTCATATGTTAAAAATATATAGTTTCCAACAAAAATGTTAAGCAATCATTTTTAAAGAAAACACGGTCGAAGTCCAGACTCACTAATGCATCCTAACAAACTCGATAAGACACACTAATGCAAATTTTCTGGTTCTCTAAGACCAACGCTCTGATACCAACTGAAATGTCCCGTTCTTATTGATTAAAAACGTTCCATATTAATTGATTTCGTTGCGAGATTTTGACCTCTATATGAGACGTTTTTCAAAGACTGCATTCATTTTTAAAACAAACCATAACCTTTATTTCATAAATAAAGGTTTAAAAAGCTTTACGTAGATTATCAAATAATGATAATCTAAAATATCCTGTTTACACACGACCATTACATAATGGTTTACAATACAAATATGTTACATCGAAATCAGTTTCTTGAATGCAGTTTTTACACAATATCATACAAACATGGACTCCAAATCTTGTCCTTATTTTAGTATGCAACAGCGGAAGCTCTTAGTATTCACCTGAGAATAAACATGCTTTAAACGTCAACAAAAATGTTGGTGAGTTATAGGTTTAACCTATATATATATCAAATTGTAACAATAGACCACAGGATTTCATATTTTAATACACATCCCATACATAGAGATAAAAATCATTCATATGGTGAACACCTGGTAACCGACATTAACAAGATGCATATATATATAAGAATATCCCCATCATTCCGGGACATCCTTCGGATATGATATAAATTTCGAAGTACTAAAGCATCCGGTACTTTGGATGGAGTTTGTTAGGCCCAATAGATCTATCTTTAGGATTCGCGTCAATTAGGGTGTCTGTTCCCTAATTCTTAGATTACCAGAGTTAATAAAAAGGGGCATATTCGATTTCGATAATTCAACCATAGAATCTAGTTTCACGTACTTGTGTCTATTTTGTAAATCATTTATAAAACCTGCATGTATTCTCATCCCAAAAATATTAGATTTTAAAAGTGGGACTATAACTCACTTTCACTGATTTTTACTTCGTCGAGAAGTAAGACTTGGCCACTGTTGATTCACGAACCTATAACAATATATACATGTCTATTAAAGTATGTTCAAAATATATTTACAAAACTTTTAATATATTTTGATGTTTTAAGTTTATTAAGTCAGCTGTCCTCGTTAGTAACCTACAACTAGTTGTCCACAGTTAGATGTACAGAAATAAATCGATAAATATTATCTTGAATCAATCCACTATAGTGACCCGAACTTTTACATGTTTATATATATTAATAGAGATTGATATTTACATGATTAAATGTTTCCAACATGTTAAGCAATCAAACTTGTTAAGACTTGATTAATTGAAATATGTTTCATATAGACAATTGACCACCCAAGTTGACCGGTGATTCACGAACGTTAAAACTTGTAAAAACTTTATGATGACATATATATGGATATATATATATAGTTAACATGATACTATGATAAGTAAACATATCATTAAGTATATTAACAATGAACTACATATGTAAAAACAAGACTAC
Source organism: Rutidosis leptorrhynchoides (assembly GCF_046630445.1). Lineage (NCBI taxonomy): Eukaryota > Viridiplantae > Streptophyta > Magnoliopsida > Asterales > Asteraceae > Rutidosis > Rutidosis leptorrhynchoides. The sequence continues at coordinate 230,352,508 of NC_092340.1, forward strand.
TAACTTAATGATTTTTAAACGAGACATATATGTAACGATTATCGTTGTAAAGACATTTAATGTATATATATCATATTAAGAGATATTCATACATGATAATATCATGATAATATAATAATTTAAAATCTCATTTGATATTATATACATTGGGTTAACAACATTTAACAAGATCGTTAACCTAAAGTTTTCAAAACAACACTTACATGTAACGACTAACGATGACTTAACGACTCAGTTAAAATGTATATACATGTAGTGTTTTAATATGTATTTATACACTTTTGAAAGACTTTAATACACTTATCAAAATACTTCTACTTAACAAAAATGCTTACAATTACATCCTCGTTCAGTTTCATCAACAATTCTACTCGTATGCACCCGTATTCGTACTCGTACAATACACAGCTTTTAGATGTATGTACTATTGGTATAAACACTCCAATGATCAGCTCTTAGCAGCTCATGTGAGTCACCTAACACATGTGGGAACCATCATTTGGCAACTAGCATGAAATATCTCATAAAATTACAAAAATATGAGTAATCATTCATGACTTATTTACATGAAAACAAAATTACATATCCTTTATATATAATCCATACACCAACGACCAAAAACACCTACAAACACTTTCATTCTTCAATTTTCTTCATCTAATTGATCTCTCTCAAGTTCTATCTTCAAGTTCTAAGTGTTCTTCATAAATTCTACAAGTTCTAGTTACATAAAATCAAGAATACTTTCAAGTTTGCTAGCTCACTTCCAATCTTGTAAGGTGATCATCCAACCTCAAGAAATCTTTGTTACTTACAGTAGGTTATCTTTCTAATACAAGGTAATAATCATATTCAAACTTTAATTCAATTTCTATAACTATAACAATCTTATTTCGAGTGGAAATCTTACTTGAACTTGTTTTCGTGTCATGATTCTGCTTCAAGAACTTCGAGCCATCCAAGGATCCGTAGAAGCTAGATCCATTTTTCTATTTTCTAGTAGGTTTATCCAAGGAACTTAAGGTAGTAATGATGTTCATAACATCATTCGATTCATACATATAAAGCTATCTTATTCGAAGGTTTAAACTTGTAATCACTAGAACATAGTTTAGTTAATTCTAAACTTGTTCGCAAACAAAAGTTAATCCTTCTAACTTGACTTTTAAAATCAACTAAACACATGTTCTATATCTATATGATATGCTAACTTAATGATTTAAAACATGGAAACACGAAAAACACCGTAAAACCGGATTTACGCCGTCGTAGTAACACCGCGGGCTGTTTTGGGTTAGTTAATTAAAAACTATGATACACTTTGATTTAAAAGTTGTTATTCTGAGAAAATGATTTTTATTATGAACATGAAACTATATCCAAAAATTATGGTTAAACTCAAAGTGGAAGTATGTTTTCTAAAATGGTCATCTAGACGTCGTTCTTTCGACTGAAATGACTACCTTTATAAAAACGACTTGTAACTTATTTTTCCGACTATAAACCTATACTTTTTCTGTTTAGATTCATAAAATAGAGTTCAATATGAAACCATAGCAATTTGATTCACTCAAAACGGATTTAAAATTAAGAAGTTATGGGTAAAACAAGATTGGATAATTTTTCTCATTTTAGCTACGTGAAAATTGGTAACAAATCTATTCCAACCATAACTTAATCAACTTGTATTGTATATTATGTAATCTTGAGATACCATAGACACGTATACAATGTTTCGACCTATCATGTCGACACATCTATATATATTTCGAAACAACCATAGACACTCTATATGTGAATGTTGGAGTTAGCTATACAGTGTTGAGGTTGATTCCAAAATATATATAGTTTGAGTTGTGATCAATACTGAGATACGTATACACTGGGTCGTGGATTGATTCAAGATAATATTTATCGATTTATTTCTGTACATCTAACTGTGGACAACTAGTTGTAGGTTACTAACGAGGACAGCTGACTTAATAAACTTAAAACATCAAAATATATTAAAAGTGTTGTAAATATATTTTGAACATACTTTGATATATATGTATTTATTGTTATAGGTTCGTGAATCAACCAGTGGCCAAGTCTTACTTCCCGACGAAGTAAAAATCTGTGAAAGTGAGTTATAGTCCCACTTTTAAAATCTAATATTTTTGGGATGAGAATACATGCAGGTTTTATAAATGATTTACAAAATAGACACAAGTACGTGAAACTACATTCTATGGTTGAATTATCGAAATCGAATATGCCCCTTTTTATTAAGTCTAGTAATCTAAGAATTAGGGAACAGACACCCTAATTGACGCGAATCCTAAAGATAGATCTATTGGGCCTAACAAACCCCATCCAAAGTACCGGATGCTTTAGTACTTCGAAATTTATATCATATCCGAAGGGTGTCCCGGAATGATGGGGATATTCTTATATATGCATCTTGTTAATGTCGGTTACCAGGTGTTCACCATATTAATGATTTTTATCTCTGTGTATGGGATGTGTATTGAAATATGAAATCTTGTGGTCTATTATTATGATTTGATATATATAGGTTAAACCTATAACTCACCAACATTTTTGTTGACGTTTTAAGCATGTTTATTCTCAGGTGATTATTAAGAGCTTCCGCTGTCGCATACTTAAATAAGGACGAGATTTGGAGTCCATGCATGTATGATATTGTGTAAAAACTGCGTTCAAGAAACTTATTTTGTTGTAACATATTTGTATTGTAAACCATTATGTAATGGTCGTGTGTAAACAGGATATTTTAGATTATCATTATTTGATAATCTACGTAAAGCTTTTTAAACCTTTATTGATGAAATAAAGGTTATGGTTTGTTTTAAAATGAATGCAGTCTTTGAAAAACGTCTCATATAGAGGTCAAAACCTCGCAACGAAATCAATTAATATGGAACGTTTTTAATCAATAAGAACGGGACATTTCATCAACGACCCAGTGTATACATATCTCAGTATTGACCACAACTCAAACTATATATATTTTGGAATCAACCTCAACCCTGTATAGCTAACTCCAACATTCACATATAGAGTGTCTATGGTTGTTCCGAAATATATATAGATGTGTCGACATGATAGGTCGAAATATTGTATACGTGTCTATGGTATCTCAAGATTACATAATATACAATACAAATTGATTAAGTTATGGTTGGAATAGATTTGTTACCAATTTTCACGTAGTTAAAATGAGAAAAATTATCCAATCTTGTTTTACCCATAACTTCTTCATTTTAAATCCGTTTTGAGTGAATCAAATTGCTATGGTTTCATATTGAACTCTATTTTATGAATCAAAATAGAAAAAGTATAGGTTTATAGTCGGAAAAATAAGTTACAAGTCATTTTTGTAAAGGTAGTCATTTCAGTCGAAAGAACGACGTCTAGATGACCATTTTAGAAAACATACTTCCACTTTGAGTTTAACCATAATTTTTGGATATAGTTTCATGTTCATAATAAAAATCATTTTCTCAGAATAACAACTTTTAAATCAAAGTTTATCATAGTTTTTAATTAACTAACCCAAAACAGCCCGCGGTGTTACTACAACGGCGTAAATCCGGTTTTACGGTGTTTTTCGTGTTTCCAGGTTTTAAATCATTAAGTTCGCATATCATATAGATATAGAACATGTGTGTAGTTAATTTTAAAAGTCAATTTAGAAGGATTAACTTTTGTTTGCGAACAAGTTTAGAATTAACTAAACTATGTTCTAATGATTACGAGTTTAAACCTTCGAATAAGATAGTTTTATATATATGAATCGAATGATGTTATGAACATCATTACTACCTCAAGTTTAGTAGGTAAACCTACTGGAAGTGACAAGAAATGATCTAGCTTCAAAGGATCTTGGATGGCTTGAAAGTTCTTGAAGTAGGATCATGACACAAAAACAAGTTCAAGTAAGATTTTTACTCGAATTAAGATAGTTTATAGTTATAGAAATTGAATCAAAGTTTGAATATGAATATTACCTTGAATAAGAAAGATAACCTACTGTATATAACAAAGGTTTCTTGATCTTAGATGATTACTTGGAATGGATTAGAAAGCTTGGAAGTAAATTAGTAAACTTGAAGGGATTTTTGAAGTGTTCTTGAAGTGTTCTTCCTATGATGATTATTGCTTGATTCTTGAAGTGATTTTTGATGAAGATGATGATTAACTACTGGAAAAATACGTTCATAATAGTGTGTGTGTGTTGAGAGAGAATTAGAAAGAGAAATGGAAGTGAAATGGAGTGAATGATGAGTGGTAATTGGTGAGTGGTGAGTGGGGTTAAAAGGAGTTCTAGTTAGTTGACTAGCTCATGGTAGAAGTTAAAATTGATTAGTCATACATGACATAATCAAGAGTGGAATCCCATGCTAGTTCCTATTTGTATATACTCATAGTAAGTACGTTTTGAAGCTGTGTATAATACGGGTAAGAGTACGACTAGAATTCTTCATGAAAGAAAAGAATGGAAAAGTAACTGTAACCATTTTCGTTAAGTATGAGTGTTTTTATATATGTCTTGAAGTCTTCCAAAAGTATTTTAATACATCTAAATACACTACATGTATATACATTTTAACTGAGTCGTTAAGTCATCGTTAGTCGTTACATGTAAGTGTTGTTTTGAAACCTTTAAGTTAACGATCTCAATTAATGTTGTTAACCCATTGTTTATTATATCTAATGAGATGTTAAATTATTATATTATCATGATATTATGATATATTAATATATCTTAATATGATATATATACATTTAAATGTCGTTACAACGATAATCGTTACATATATGTCTCGTTTCGAAATCCTTAAGTTAGTAGTCTTGTTTATATGTATATAACTCATTGTTAATATACTTATGGAGATACTTACTTATCATAATCTCATGTTAACCATATGTATATCCATATATATATCGTCATGTCGTTTTTACAAGTTTTAACGTTCGTGAATCGCCGGTCAACTTGGGTGGTCAATTGTCTATATGAAACATATTTCAATTAATCAAGTCTTAACAAGTTTGATTGCTTAACATGTTGGAAACATTTAATCATGTAAATATCAATCTCAATTAATATATATAAACATGGAAAAGTTCGGGTGTAACATCCCGCGTTTTTCCGTTAAATTTATTTTAACACCGTCTTTTTTTTTTTAAATAATATCTTTCGTATTTAAATTCATCGACTCCGTTGACGAACGTTCATAATATTCTCGTTATTTAATTATAACATCTCTCGTTAACTTGCGTTTTAAAAATATTCGATCGGTTAAATCCCGCACCCGCTTCTAAACTCGAGGGACTAAAATTGACACGGGGCAAACTAGTTGACTAGGTCAACTAGTCCACCCCAATCACCACCATTCAACCATCTCCCTCTCTCTCTCTTTCTCTCTAGCAAGAACACACACACAAACCCCAACTTCATAAAATCATCATCTAAATTCGATCTAGGAGACTTACAACAAAACAAATTACATATTTGGAATCCCTGCATCTTCCTCTTCGATTTCATACCAACCTCATCTCGTTTGGGTAACTTTCTAAAATCACTAATTTTATGTGTTCTTGAGATTTTTGAGTTATAAAGTTGTTAATTAGTGTCTATGGCTCATTGTGATGTCGTGTATGTAATTTGTATGCTCGATTCGTTATTTTTGGTGTAACTAGTTCAATATGAAATTACTTGCTAAATCCTTGATTTTGGATGAACAAATGTTGTTAGATTGTTAAAGTGCATGTTTTAAAAGTGTTACTAGTATCATTAGCTTCATTTTGATGTATAGGTTGATTAAGGAAACTCCAAAAACATGATTATTGATTTTGAGATGTTTGACTAGGGTTTGATAGTTCTTGACATGAATTTTTGGATGCTTGAATGCCATGGAATGTTAATTATTAGTGTTTAGTTGTAATGTATGTTTCATTACCTTCAAAACGGCATATTATATGTGTGAATTGGTTTCCCGAAACTCAAATTGCATTTGAAGAACTTGAAACCTTAAAAATGAACGTTTAATGATCACTTGATGAGTTTTCGGCTATTATAAATGATGTTTTTGTTTGGTGAAACATGTTTAGTTGTGTTCCTTGTCAAAAGAGCTTTTCAACGGTATAAGATACGTCTTCTAGTTGTTTACGGTTTGAGTTTTGCGTTTGTTTGAAAATTGACCAAGTCTTGAACAAGTGAAACAGGCCTGGGACCAGGCCACGGCCATTGTCGCGGCGCGACAGGCCTGGCCGCGGCGCGGCATAAGCCGTGCCCAGCTTCTGTCTCCAATGTCCGTTTCACGTGAAATGTTTGCCATGTTTTAGACTTCCAATTCGCATGCAACTTGTTCTAACATGCTTATATATGAATAACTAGCATAGAAAATTTGTCCGAAACCCGACCCGAACATGTTGACTTTTTCGTTGACTTTGACCAAGTTTGACTTTTTGTCAAACTTAACCAATTAATTATGCAATCTTTCTAACATGATTCTATACTTGTATCTTGCATTAAACTTGACAATTTGACTCACATGCTTCATAATCGAGTCGTAACGAGCCATAGGACTAATTGAACATCTTTGACCGTTTGTGTTACCGTTATTGATATAACCTATATGTTTAGGTCAAGACTAGCCTTGTCCTTGCACACGGTTACTTGTTGAAGTACTTTATTAACTCTTGTACTCAAGGTGAGATCATAGTCCCACTTTTTCAATCACTTTTATTCTTTACATCGTGGGCTGAGAAACACATACATTTCATACTTATTTACTTTTCATGCTTTTACATTGTGAACAAATACGAATACAAAGATGCATACGAGTTTGAACAAAAGTCCTCAATCCAATTATCATTAGTTCCACTTGCAGGGTGTAAGTGTAAGCGTGTAATTATGTTGTGTGGCCATACGGGTTTAACAAACCCTCATTCAGACGGTTCGCTACCGTTAGTGAATGAAATATAATTTCAACAATGTATAGTGTAAGTTCTAACACTAAATTCAAAATTCAGAGGGAAGATTCGGTTAAGCCTTGATAATTGGGTGCTCGTGATACAAATACTATTTTGGAATGTGAATGATTCTGGTTGAGCAATTCTTAAGGAACCTTGTGGTTCAATACAATTTACTTACTAAACCTATGATTTCACCAACGTTTTTCGTTGAAAGATTTCTATGTTTTCTCAGGTCTTGCACGATATGTGATACATGCTTCCGCTCATTATTTGATACTTGCTTTGGATGTCGAGTATACATGCTTTTCATGGAGCGTCTTTTGACTTTACTTTAAACCGTGTCGCCTAGATTTCAATCGTACTTATAACGTTGTAACTTAACTTTTGGTTGAACAATTCTTGTAAACTTTGAAACAATCTTTATTTTGAAATGAAGGCGACATATTTTGGTCAAACGTTATCTTAAAGACTTATAATCAGGTAATGGGACCCACGTAGCCGACGCCGTCACTTGACGATTTGTCGGGGTCGCTACAGGTGGTATCAGAGCCTTGGTTGTAGGGATTTAGAGTTCATTTGTGTCCACCCCGAGTCATAGGGTACATAGGTGAATCTAGACTACAACCGGCATATAGACTGAAGTAGGAATTACTTGACTATTTGTGCATTTATACTCGAACTCTTCTATCATATCTAACTCGTATTCGATCTTGATCTTACGTTGATAAATTTTGTTGACGCGCCACCTTGACTTTATGAAGTAATGTTAAATGCACATGAGAATCAGGGTAATATAATTTCCGGGATTATATTACGGTGATTCATATGGACATTCCGACATTATGACATAAAGAATTTAAGGCGAGTCAAGGAAAATTTTCTCTACATCATCATTCCATATCATGATTAGTATTATTGAGAATACTAATCAAAGATATTCTTGTGTCTTGAAGGAACAATGCCTCCCCGTCGCGGGCCACGTAATGAAACTTCCGAACAAGCTTTTCAACGCATGATAGCCGCCGCCATAGGTGCGGCTATGGCTAGTACCTCCTCCGACATCAATAACAACCACAACCACAACAACCATGGAGCCGGAAATTCAAACGAGGGTTGCTCCTACAAAACTTTCATGGGGTGCAAACCTCACACCTTCGATGGGACCGGAGGACCGGTTGTGCTCACCCGATGGTTTGAGCAAACAGAAGCCGTTTTTAGCATAAGCGGTTGTCGGGACCAAGACAAAGTCAAATATTCCACCCACACTTTTGCCGGTATCGCCCTCACATGGTGGAATACATATGTGCTGTCGGTGGGTATCGATGAAGCCCACACACTCTCATGGGCCGACTTAAAGACAAAGATGATCACCGAATACTTCCCGCGCGAAGAGACCCGTAAGCTCGAACACGAACTAAGAACTTTAAAAGCGGTCGGGAATGACCTTAAGGCCTATAATCAACGATTCTCCGAACTTGCTTTGATGTGCCCAAATCTTGTGAACCCCGAATCTTTAAGGGTTGAACTTTACATGGATGGTCTCCCCAAGAGCATCAAACAAGGAGTAATGTCATCCAAACCCGCTAACCACCAAGAGGCTTTGAATATGGCCCGCCAATTGATTGAAACAGTGGACGAGATTGAAGTGCCGGCACGTAAAGCCGAGGATAAGTCGGGTGACAACAAAAGAAAATGGGAAGCCCCCCCAATCAAGCAATTACAACAACCCCACCAAGAAGCCCTTCATCCCCAACGGCAAGAAAGGTTATACCGGACACCTACCGTATTGTAACGAGTGCTACAAACATCATTTAGGTGAATGTGGCAAACCATTTTGCTTGAAGTGTCAAAGAAGTGGCCATGTAGCCCACGATTGTAGGAATACCGCTCCCGTCGCCCAAAAGGAGCACAATGCACCCAAGACGGGTGTTTGTTTTGAATGTGGCCAACCGGGTCATTTTAGGAGTGCGTGCCCAAACAAGAAAATCAACCCCAACGCACGCCGTTGAACTTTCAACATCGACACCTAGGATGCCCGAGATGACGATGGACTAGTCACGGGTACGTTTCTTCACAACAAACAGTATATTTCATACTTATTCGATTCGATTACCGCTAGATGTTTATTAACCAAGTCTTTGACTCGTGCTCTTTACATTCCACTTTTTTCCCCTAGATATTACTTAGACGATTTAAGTGACCAACGGAAAATATTGTGTGCCTATAAATTTTATTGGAGGATATACGTTAAGACTTTTGACTTGACACCTATAGAACTAGGGAGCTCGGAACCTATTCGTTAAAAAAAAAAAAAAAAAAAAAAAAAAAAAAAATTGTTTCCCCATCATCTTGTATAGATTATCGTGAACTGAGTAATTTTCGGTTGGAAACCGATACCCTCTCCCTCGCATCCATGACCTCATGATTTCTTGCATGAATCCCGTGTGTATTCCAAAACGACCTCCGTTCCGGTTATCATCAATTGGGGGTTAAGGGAGACGATGTCTCCTGAGTCTTTTCCGAACTCGCAACGTTAGTTGTAAATCCCTCTTAGTACCATTCGATTTATCCAAGGCTCGTCCGTATTCATGAACCTCCTAAACCACGTATGCAACTTATCTAGACAAATCTGTTATCACATTTATAGATGACATCTTAACTTATTCAAGTAAAGAAGGCAAACGAACAACATCATCATCTTACGCTCGAACTTTGAGAAAAGAGCAACTCTATACCAAATTCTCCGAGTGAGAATTTCTGTTAAACGAAGTCAAATTTTCTAGACCATGATGTTAATGGTCAAGGCATTACAATCAATCTCGAAATCAAGCCACACGTGATCATGAAACTCTCTCAACTCAGACTTGTATTCGTAAAATCTTAGAACTCGCCTGTTATCACCGAAGATTCATTTCTGACTTTTCTCGTGTTACCCGACTTTTAAACTCGTTAACTCACTAAGGGAAAACTTTAACCCTCTCCGTGTTCGAACCTTGAGCGTGATTCTTCACACCAACATTTCTAGTTAAAATCGTATAGCAACAGATGGAACTCAAACATGGAAATATTTCTACATGAACGCCGAAAGGCATACTCTCTCGACTCAAAAATTAACGTAACTAAAATTCGTTAGTTTGCACGAAGAAGTCGAATACTAAATTGTGGATCCGATCAATTTTCTCGTCATCACGTACCACACTACACACCTTTGATATTTCACCGTTACCATCTGATATTACTGGAATTTAAGATAGCACACAATCCAACGATACTTCACTCTTCTTTGACTTAACGCCCTTGCGTTGCTGATAATCGTCCAACCATTATTCAACCCCGAACTATACAATTACGTGTACTATCTCGTTTCTCTTTCAGGCTTCATTTTTTTTTTACAACTAGAGGCACGTTATGGCAACCTCGAGATGTAAGCTCATCCTATTCAAAGTCCTCATTTCACTCCTATCCTCATCGCTCGCATTTCCGTTAAGGAAACTCCTTGTAACATTTCTCCATGGATAGAGAAACTCCTCATATTACATTAGTATTCGCCACGAGGGTGAATAGTCCTAACGAACATTTTTCGAACCCTAACTGACTTGTTCAAACATATCTTAAGAAATTCTATTCCAACACGGTGTATCTTCGTCATTTATCCTGTATTGAAATACTCGTTTCACCTCTAGCGTTGCAAGAGACCTTGGGAACCCGCTTAGACATATGTACCGCGTATCTTCCACAACCGACGAACCGAGCAAACGTACGATTCAATCTTGGAAAGACATGTTACAGACTGGTATTGTCACCTTTAGTAGTTCCCCTTACTGCGACAGCTATCACTCGTATATTAACGCAGCACTTCCGAAACCCTATATGACCGCAAATGTCATACCCCTGTTCATTTAACCAAAGCATGCGGCAAGCAAATCGCCAAATCTGAACTCCATCAAGAAACAACAATTGAGATAATCCAAGTCCGAGAAGGGCTCGAGACGACCCGTAGTCGCCCAAAAGAGTCATACCAAACTTAGATGAAAACCTCACAAATCCCAGTGTGTAACCGCGTAATATTGAGAAACCGCACCTTGGAAAGGTGTAATCCAATTTGAGAAATCGAGAAAGGCTATATCCGCAATATCGAACCTTTTGAAACCTTGGGGCGTATTGGAACCGCTTCCTATCGTTTAGAACTTCCGACTCAATTAAGTTTCCGTTTACCTTACATTACGAGTAACAAACTTAGAAACGTGTCCTGCGGAACAGGAGCGTACAATCCTGCTAGATACATCAACTATCGATGACAACTTCTCTTCATAGGGAAAAACCAGTTGAAACCGGGGATCGTAAAACCAAACCCAAATACAACGTAAAACCCTGACTATCCAACTCATGAGAACACTCAAGGACGTACTTTCACTTATTCATTGCATGGACAACGTAAAGTCTCGAGTAAGAGATATCGACTACTACTTCCAACTAAATTTCGGGACGAAATTTCTTTTGAGTTGTGGATAATGTAACATCCCGCGTTTTTCCGTTAAATTTATTTTAACACCGTCTTTTTTTTTTTTTAAATAATATCTTTCGTATTTAAATTCGTCGACTCCGTTGACGAACGTTCATAATATTCTCGTTATTTAATTATAACATCTCTCGTTAACTTGCGTTTTAAAAATATTCGATCGGTTAAATCCCGCACCCACTTCTAAACTCGAGGGACTAAAATTGACACGGGGCAAACTAGTTGACTAGGTCAACTAGTCCACCCCAATCACCACCATTCAACCATCTCCCTCTCTCTCTCTTTCTCTCTAGCAAGAACACACACACAAACCCCAACTTCATAAAATCATCATCTAAATTCGATCTAGGAGACTTACAACAAAACAAATTACATATTTGGAATCCTTGCATCTTCCTCTTCGATTTCATACCAACCTCATCTCGTTTGGGTAACTTTCTAAAATCACTAATTTTATGTGTTCTTGAGATTTTTGAGTTATAAAGTTGTTAATTAGTGTCTATGGCTCATTGTGATGTCGTGTATGTAATTTGTATGCTCGATTCGTTATTTTTGGTGTAACTAGTTCAATATGAAATTACTTGCTAAATCCATGATTTTGGATGAACAAATGTTGTTAGATTGTTAAAGTGCATGTTTTAAAAGTGTTACTAGTATCATTAGCTTCATTTTGATGTATAGGTTGATTAAGGAAACTCCAAAAACATGATTATTGATTTTGAGATGTTTGACTAGGGTTTGATAGTTCTTGACATGAATTTTTGGATGCTTGAATGCCATGGAATGTTAATTATTAGTGTTTAGTTGTAATGTATGTTTCATTACCTTCAAAACGGCATATTATATGTGTGAATTGGTTTCCCGAAACTCAAATTGCATTTGAAGAACTTGAAACCTTAAAAATGAACGTTTAATGATCACTTGATGAGTTTTCGGCTATTATAAATGATGTTTTTGTTTGGTGAAACATGTTTAGTTGTGTTCCTTGTCAAAAGAGCTTTCCAACGGTATAAGATACGTCTTCTAGTTGTTTACGGTTTGAGTTTTGCGTTTGTTTGAAAATTGACCAAGTCTTGAACAAGTGAAACAGGCCTGGGACCAGGCCACGGCCATTGTCGCGGCGCGACAGGCCTGGCCGCGGCGCGGCATAAGCCGTGCCCAGCTTCTGTCTCCAATGTCCGTTTCACGTGAAATGTTTGCCATGTTTTAGACTTCCAATTCGCATGCAACTTGTTCTAACATGCTTATATATGAATAACTAGCATAGAAAATTTGTCCGAAACCCGACCCGAACATGTTGACTTTTTCGTTGACTTTGACCAAGTTTGACTTTTTGTCAAACTTAACCAATTAATTATGCAATCTTTCTAACATGATTCTATACTTGTATCTTGCATGAAACTTGACAATTTGACTCACATGCTTCATAATCGAGTCGTAACGAGCTATAGGACTAATTGAACATCTTTGACCGTTTGTGTTACCGTTATTGATATAACCTATATGTTTAGGTCAAGACTAGCCTTGTCCTTGCACACGGTTACTTGTTGAAGTACTTTATTAACTCTTGTACTCAAGGTGAGATCATAGTCCCACTTTTTCAATCACTTTTATTCTTTACATCGTGGGCTGAGAAACACATACATTTCATACTTATTTACTTTTCATGCTTTTACATTGTGAACAAATACGAATACAAAGATGCATACGAGTTTGAACAAAAGTCCTCAATCCAATTATCATTAGTTCCACTTGCAGGGTGTAAGTGTAAGCGTGTAATTATGTTGTGTGGCCATACGGGTTTAACAAACCCTCATTCAGACGGTTCGCTACCGTTAGTGAATGAAATATAATTTCAACAATGTATAGTGTAAGTTCTAACACTAAATTCAAAATTCAGAGGGAAGATTCGGTTAAGCCTTGATAATTGGGTGCTCGTGATACAAATACTATTTTGGAATGTGAATGATTCTGGTTGAGCAATTCTTAAGGAACCTTGTGGTTCAATACAATTTACTTACTAAACCTATGATTTCACCAACGTTTTTCGTTGACAGATTTCTATGTTTTCTCAGGTCTTGCACGATATGTGATACATGCTTCCGCTCATTATTTGATACTTGCTTTGGATGTCGAGTATACATGCTTTTCATGGAGCGTCTTTTGACTTTACTTTAAACCGTGTCGCCTAGATTTCAATCGTACTTATAACGTTGTAACTTAACTTTTGGTTGAACAATTCTTGTAAACTTTGAAACAATCTTTATTTTGAAATGAAGGCGACATATTTTGGTCAAACGTTATCTTAAAGACTTATAATCAGGTAATGGGACCCACGTAGCCGACGCCGTCACTTGACGATTTGTCGGGGTCGCTACATCGGGTCACTACACAAGCCATCCAAGGATCCTTTGAAACTAGATCCATTTGTCTCTTTTCCAGTAGGTTTATCCACAAAACTTGAGGTAGTAATGATGTTCATAACATCATTCGATTCATACATATAAAGCTATCTTATTCGAAGGTTTAAACTTGAAAATCACTAGAACATAGTTTAGTTAATTCTAAACTTGTTCGCAAACAAAAGTTAATTCTTCTAAATTGACTTTTAAAATCAACTAAACACATATCCTATATCTATATGATATGCTAACTTAATGATTTAAAACCTGGAAACACGAAAAACACCGTAAAACCGGACATACGCCGTCGTAGTAACACCGAGGCTGTTTTGGGTTAGATAATTAAAAACTATGATAAACTTTGATTTAAAAGTTTTTCTTCTGGGAAAATGATTTTTCTTATGAACATGAAACTATATCCAAAAATCATGATTAAACTCAAAGTGGAAGTATATTTTTCAAAATGGTCATCAAGACGTCATTCTTTCGACTGAAATGACTACCTCTTACAAAAATGACTTGTAACTTATATTTCTGACTATAAATCTATACTTTTTCTGTTTAGATTCATAAAATAGAGTTCAATATGAAACCATATCAATTTGATTCACTCAAAACGGATTTAAAACGAAGAAGTTATGGGTAAAACAAGATTGGATATTTTGTGATTGTTGTAGCTACGGGAAATATTGTAAAAATTCTATACAAATCATATCCTAGCTAACTTATATTGTATTATACATGTATTCTAATATATTATGTAATCTTGAGATACCATAGACACGTATGCAAATGTTTTGACATATCATATCGACCCATGTATATATATTATTTGGAACAACCATAGACACTCTATATGCAGTAATGTTGGAGTTAGCTATACAGGGTTGAGGTTGATTCCAAAAATATATATACTTTAAGTTGTGATCTAGCTTGAGACATGTATACACTGGGTCGTGGATTGATTTAAGATAATATATATCGATTTATTTCTGTACATCTAATTGTGGACAACTAGTTGTAGGTTACTAACGAGGACAGTTGACTTAATAAACTTAAAACATTAAAATGTATTAAAAATGTTGTAAATATATTTTGAACATACTTTGATATATGTACATATTTGTTATAGGTTCGTGAATCGACCAGTTGCCAAGTCTTACTTCCCGACAAAGTAAAAATCTGTGAAAGTGAGTTATAGTCCCACTTATAAAAACTAATATTTTTGGATGAGAATACAAGCAGTTTTATAAATGTTTTACGAAATAGACACAAGTAAATGAAACTACATTATATGGGTGAATGATCGAAGCCGAATATGCCCCTTTTGCTTGGTAACCTAAGAATTAGTAAACCGATCTACTAATTAACGCGAATCCTAAAGATAGATCTATTGGGCCTAACGAACTCCATCCAAAGTACCGGATGCTTTAGTACTTCGATGTTGTTTTTATCATGTCCGAAGGATTTCCCGGAATGATAGGGGATATTCTTATATGCATCTTGTTAATGTCGGTTACCAGGTGTTCACCATATGAATGATTTTTATCTCTATGTATGGGATGTATATTGAAATATGAAATCTTGTGGTCTATTATTATGATTTGATAATATATAGGTTAAACCTATAACTCACCAACATTTTTGTTGATGTTTTAAGCATGTTTATTCTCAGGTGATTATTAAGAGCCTCCGCTGTTGCATACTAAAATAAGGACAAGATTTGGAGTCCATGCTTGTATGATATTATGTAAAAACTGCATTCAAGAAACTTATTTTTGATGTAATATATTCTTATTGTAAACCATTATGTAATGGTCGTGTGTAAACGGTATATTTTAGATTATCATTATTTGATAATCTACGTAATGCTTTTTAAATCTTTATAGATAAAATAAAGGTTATGGTTGTTTTAAAAATGAATGCAGTCTTTGAAAAACGTCTCATATAGAGGTCAAAACCTCGCGACGAAATCAATTAATATGGAATGTTTATAGTCAATATGAACGGGACATTTCATCGGGTTCGAGCCCTGACAGCGACATTTTAAAAAAAACAAAAGCTAATTTGATAAGGTAGCCTATTTTCTTTCATTTATTATTATTATTATTATTATTATTATTATTATTATTATTATTATTATTATTATTATTATTATTATTATTATTATTATTATGAATGTTATTGTTATTATTAGTATTAATGATTATTGTAATAATTATTATTATTATTACTAAATATCATTACTTAGTATTATTATTATTATTATTATTATTATTATTATTATTATTATTATTATTATTATTATTATTATTATTATTATTATTATTATTATTGTATTATTATTGTTATTATCGACAAAAATATTAATAATAACATCATTGTTATTAGTATAGTTATAATTAAGCTTATTATCATAATTAACAAAATAGATATTTTATAATTATAATTAGTATTAAATTAAGTATTAATATCAAAATTGTTATTTTCATTACCATTACTATTAAATTATTCACTTTATTAAAAACTACTACTATTATCATTATTATGAGATTTATTATAAAAACTATCACTTATATTATCATTTATGGAAATTATTAACACTATTATCATTATTATTAGTATTATCATTATTATTATTGTTATCACCTAAAATATTATCTTAGTATTATTAAAATACTACTCTAACAACCAAATGATATTTATATATAATTATAATTAATACATATAACATAACAAAAATTAATACTTTCATATACAAAATGAATATAGGAAACCTATATGTATTTTGATATAAAAATGATATAACTAATAAATTTATATATATATATTGTTCGATTACAATTAAGTGTATTAATAAAATAAAAAAATGATATAGGTTCGTGAATCCGAGGTCAACCTTGCACTTATTCAATGACGTAATATGTATTTTTACTATGAAATATAGTATGGTGAGTTTCATTTGCCTTTTTACCCTTTTATATTTTTGGGCTGAGAATACATGCGAAATCTTTATAAATGTTTTACGAAATAGACACAAGTAATCGAAACTACATTATATGGTTGAATGATCGAAGCCGAATATGCCCCTTTTTGCTTGGTAACCTAAGAATTAGTAAACCAGTCTACTAATTGACGCGAATCCTAAAGATAGATCTATTGGGCCTAACGTGTGAAGACCCGTCCTAATCCATCCGGACGAAGTCCATATCGATTATAAACGATTCACAACAGTTGATTACATCGCGAGATACTTGACCTCTATATGATACATTTTACAAACATTGCATTCGTTTTTGAAAAGACAAACTTTCATTACATCGAAAGTTGACAGGCATGCATACCATTTCATAATATATCCAACTATAATTGACTTGATAATAATCTTGATGAACTCGACGACTCGAATGCAACGTCTTTTGAAATATGCCATGAATGACTCCAAGTAATATCTATAAAATGAGCAAATACACAGCGGAAGATTTCTTTCGTACCTGAGAATAAACATGCTTTAAAGTGTCAACCAAAAGGTTGGTGAGTTCATTAGTTTAACTTAAACAATCGTTTCCATCATTTTAATAGACCACAAGATTTCAGATTTCCATTTCTCATAAACATACGTCCCATGTATAGAGACAAAAATATCATTCATATGGATTGAACACCTGGTAACCGACATTAACAATATTCATATATAAGAATATCCCCATCATTCCGGGATCCTCCTTCGGACATGATATAAATTTCGAAGTACTAAAACATCCGGTACTTTGGATGGGGCTTGTTGGGCCCGATAGATCTATCTTTAGGATTCGCGTCAATTAGGGTGTCTGTTCCCTAATTCTTAGATTACCAGACTTAATAAAAAGGGGCATATTCGACTTCGATAATCCAACCATAGAATGTAGTTTCACGTACTTGTGTCAATTTCGTAAAACAGTTATAAAAGTTGCGCATGTATTCTCAGCCCAAAAATATAAAGGGTAAAAAGGCAAATGAAACTCACGATACTGTATTTTGTAGTAAAAATACATATGACGTCATTGAACAATGCAGGGTTGGCCTCGGATTCACGAACCTATATCAATTGTGTATATATTAATACGTATAATGTAAGTTACAAAATTTCATTTATTAATATGTATTATTTATATATTATAGTTTTGTAGAATTTATTCTAACCTTTATTTTAAAACGTATACTTATATTATATTTTAAGTTATATTTTATATATATATCGATTTTATGTATATATATCTATAATGATTTACGTTTATATAAATAGTGACATTAATATATTTATATACATATATTTGTGGTTAGTATTGTATTTATGAAATTTTATTAGTTTGTTATGTGAATTATTAATACAATCCTAGTATATACCATAAGTATATATATAGTGTACAAAAGATTTATTTGTTAAAATAATAATTTAGATAATAATGATTTACTAATAATAATAATAATTTTATTAATAATGATAATACTAATAGCAAAAAAAATGAAAATGATAACTGTTAATGATACTAATAATAATAACTCTAAAATAATATTAATACTAATACCATACTTATGTTAATAATAAGGGTTCTAATATTTATAAAATGATAAATGATAATCATAATAATACTAGTAAATATTAATGATGATACTGATAAATATGATATTATTAATTGTAAATGTACTGATGATACTATTATTTATAAACCGGTACAAATTCTAATATTGATGATAATAATATATTTTTATTTCCTTCATAATAATAATAATAATGATAATCATAATCATAATCCTAATGATGATAAAATACTAAAATGATAAGTTTATTACTAATAATAATATTATTAATACCTATCATAATAATAATAGTAATGTCTATAATATTTTCAAATATGATAACAAGTATGATACTAATAATAACAATAACATAACAATAACAATCAAAACAATCACAATAATAATAATAATACTAATAATAATTAATATATAATAACAATAATAAAATTAGAAAAGAAAACTACCTCACATGAAAAGAGTTTCAAAAAAAAAAGAAACTACCGTCCTCTGGACTCGATCTCGTGACCACATGCTCACACGCAAACACTCTCGACCATCCCACCAATTCTGATTCTCTGTACTAATATCGAATTTAAATTTTATATATAAACTGTTTTTCTTCTATTCCTCTTCTTCTCCACAAGTCTCACGGATTCAACAAAACATCAATAACCAAAAAAAAAAAAAAAAAATCAGGGTTCCTTTTAAAGCTTCAAAACATTACAGAAAAAAAATAATTTGGGTTCTAAAATAAAAAAAAAAAAAAAAACACTAAAGGCCTACTGCAGCGTCGGTTCTTGGAACAAAACAAAAAAAATTGATTTCGTAATAGATAACATTATAGATAATGTTTATAACACGAAATAGTTTTCTAAACATGTATAAAAACTACTGGAATCGTCAATTTGATCAGAAACATATACACGAACGCGAATTTGTCTCAAGAACAATTGTTGACTTTTTTTAAACTAAACTTTGACTTCAAAATTCAAGATCGATATAAAGATTTGAGAGTTGAGATTTTGCAGATAGATTCAAAGAAAGATTTCTAACCTTTCTGCATTTTTAGATTTTGAAACTTTATTCGAAATTGAATTAAGAGAAAAAAAAATTGGAGCGTGCAGAGAAGAAGAAAAAAAAATATCGCTGTGCTCTTTAATCCCATTGGATTTCCTTTTTATTTGATTTGCAATTATACATAATCATTTTGTAATAATAGAGATCGGTTGATAAAAAATGGAGAAAATGTCAACACAGGTTCACGAGTTTGGAGCAGGAAAGAAACAAAAAAAATAATAATAATAATAATAGAGATAAAGGATACAGAGGTCAAGCGTATAATATAGATCCCTACTGTTTTTTTTAATTAATAATAATAATATATAATAACAATACTATTAATATCTAATAATATTAATAAAATTAATAATAATGATAAATATAATATTAATGATAATAATAATTGTAAAAATGATAATAATAATAATAATAATAATAATAATAATAATAATAATAATAATAATAATAATAATAATAATAATAATAATACCATACTAATTATGATAATATTAATATTTTATCGATAATAATAATATTAGTAATAATAATCTAATTTATACATCCAATTTCATCTTTATATGATATAAAGTGATATTATGAATACAAATATTGATATTTGACGATACAAATAACATTACTACAACAACTATATTTGTATTTAAATTTAATTTATTAATATCATCTATTATTATGTAATATTTAATAATTATGTAATATGTATTGTAACATATACTGAATATTATATATTTATGCATTTTAATATAAATATATTATAATATTTATTTACATACTAATTATATTATACTTATGTATGTAATTATGAAAAATATAAATGTTTTATATATGTAAGTATTATATATATTTATTAAAATAGTACATTATTTCATCATAGATATATTATAAATTTCTACATATACATAATATAATAATTATGTATAAAATCATATATATATAGTTATATTTATGTATATATGTATACTACCATATATATAAAATCATGTTTTAAATGTTGAGTAGATGATTAATTATGTATATTAAACAATTAACTACAAAGTATAACATTGTACATTTAATATTTTGATAACGTTGGTAAAATATGTTTGAATCATTTATATACAATATACTATATATATTCAAAATGAAAATCTTTAGTTATTAAATGTTATCTTTTATAATAACAAAATTACTTAATAGTTCATTAATACTAATATAATTAGTTTTATATATAATTATTTATATTTACATTCTTAGTTACAATTAAAGGTTCGTGAATCGTCGGAAATAGTTAAAGGTCAAATGTTATCATGAAATAGTTCAAACATAATGAGACTCGGTTTAATAGACTTTGCTTATCGAGTCGAATCATATAAGATTATGTTTAAATTTGGTCGGAAATTCCCGGGTCATCACAGTACCTACCCGTTAAAGAAATTTCGTCCCGAAATTTGAGTGAGGTCGTCATAGCTAACAATAAATATGTTTTCCTGACGAATATGAGTTGATAACTTGAGTTTTATCATCATTGAGTAATATGGATAAAAATAATTCAATTATTCGAAGAGTGCGAATGAAGCTATTCACAAAAGGATGAAATGAGAAACAAAGATTTGTTTTTAACTTTTGACGTAGTCAGGTTTGAATTTAGAAAATAAGGCGCGTCTTAACTTTTGACATTGCCTTGGTTGAATTCCGGAATTTAAGGGATTTAAAGAAAATCTTGAAGATCTATAAAATCTGATTCTTCGGGATTTATGGAAATTAAGATCTCTTTAATTAAATACGGTGATCTGCCCCGATTACTACGTCTGATATTTCCAGTATAAATTAAGCTCTTCCTTTCCATTATTCTCACCATTCTTATACTTTCTTTCTTAGTTCATACATCCAAAAGATTCTGAAAATGATTAATCCAGTTTTGATCCTTGTCCTCATCCTTACTATCGCAACAATCATTCTCCTTTTCCAACTTCCACCAGAGGAATCTGCTTTCTTCTACTTCGCCCTCGGGATTATAATGTTTTTAATTCTCCCGTGTCTTTATGTTGCGATAAACATTGATATACACGGTTTGTAATTTATGTGTTGTTATCGGACTTTATATTCTCCCTTATATTTCAAAGCTCTATGCTTTTGTTTTCTCTTCCCGACTTCAAGTCAAGCGAATAATGGTCCAGAATTTATAGATATAGAGTTTCGAATGATTATAATGTTCTAAGCATGAAGGAACGTGATAGCACGATTTGATTTTCAAATTTATCAACATCACGGAAGATAGAACCATCAAGAATACATTTTCTTGATTTGTTACGGAGTTAAGTAGGATGAAAGAGTTATGTAACATGGCACATGATGACGTTATGATCTGTGAATCATCACGTTTCATTTAGAAACTCAGCATGACTTACTGTAATATAATCATGTTGATCAAGTGTCATTATATTATACTAACTCATGCATTAGTTCCCATCATTACTACAATAACATTCATATTTTAAGCTTGAAAATTTACAGAATATAGAAACTAACAGTTTCTATATGATGTAATACTGATAGCACGAAAAGATTAATGATTTCAGATAAGAATAGTTATAAAAATATCTCCAGAAATATGGAGGATATTTATAATGAAAGGTACGATAATATCTCAGAATATCTAAGATCATAGGATGATAGAAACTATTGTCTGCAAGGGTTTAGAGTAAGGAGCAAGTTATTCACTATAGACTTTAGCAGACATTGAATTATTTGGATTCTTTGAAGTCAAACTTATTCTTTGTGATTTATCCACTGCTTTCTTCATAGTTTCGCATAATCTGCTTTTCGGCACTATATTTTCTATTGAATGTTTCCAATATATTGATACACAGGAAGCACGAAGAGGTATATAATTTTGGACGAGAATATTTATGAAAATATCCTCAGAAATATCAAAGATATTGATGATGATATTTTGGAATTTCTAAGTTCGACGGTTGATGGAGAAAGATTTTCCGCAAGATTTTAACATGACTTCGGAGCAAGATATTCTCTAAAGATTTCAACGGATCCAGAATTACCTGAATCCTTTGAATATAGGATTTGGTCCTTGTATTTGTCCTTGGTCTCCTTCATGGGTAACTCAATCTGTTTTTCAATACCCAATTTTCTATCGAGCGTTCCTAACACTCCTTTCTTTATCATCAAACTTTTGTCCGTTTAGACCATCTACCATTTTTCTGTTTCCTCTGCATTTAATGCTATGATATCTGAATCATCGGTTATTAATCCGAGGTGGTTTCAGGAGAATTGTGTTTTTAGATGATTAAACGCTGATGGTAATATGATGGAATATGAAAGGTTACCTGGTAACAATAAAAGAGCACGCGTATATATAAACGTTATAATAAGGTTGTTTCGTACGAAAAGTCGAAGTTGACTTGTTGGAGCTGTGACAAAATTGGCTAATTTTGAAAAGGGATCGCAAAGTTGTTTTTGTTAATAAATGCCAAAGGATCTGACGCGGCTACGTGTTGAACTTTTACTCAATTGCCGAGAGTTTCTCAGGTGCATAACTATATGCATAAATCTTTCCTTCCGTAGATAAAGTGCGGTTGATTCATCCTATCGATTGAGGTGTTTTCAAGAATCATGAAAGGTTTGAACGCAGAATGTAATCGTGAAGATACAAATGAGGTTTAAGACGAAATCAAGTGGCAAACTTGAAGAATTGTTTAGTTTCATATGTTATATTCAATATTTTAATTCATTTTAATTGTCCAATGTTATTAGTCCACAGTCGATAGTCCACAGTTGACAGTGCAATCATTCATATATAGTTTAATATATAATATTTGAATTAATTAATACGTATCGTGACCCGTGTACATGTCTCAGACTCGATCACAACTCAAAGTATATATATTATTATAGAATCAACCTCAACCCTGTATAGAGAACTCGATCATTACTGCATATAGAGTGTCTATGGTGATTCCAAATAATATATATAGATGTGTCGATATGATATGTCAAAACCTTGTATACGTGTCCCGATATTTAAAGTGCGTAAAATAAATAACAGAAATTAAATGACGATAAATAAAGTGCGTAAAGTAAATAACAGAAATTAAATGACAATAAATAAAATTGCGAGAATATAAATTGCGATAAAATAAATTGCGATAAATAAATTGCGATAAATAAATTGCGATAAATAAAATGTAATACGGAATTAACAGTTAGCTAGGAACAGTTAGCTAGGATTTTGTTAGCGTGGTTTCTTAATAAAATTTAATATTGTTAATTAGTCTGTTTCTAATCAATTTTTATTGTGTCCATTATTTCTTCATTATGCCACTTGTTGGATTCTGATAGGTCAAAATTCAAATATGAAATTGAATTTGAATAAAAATAGTTATTCTTTGGTGAACGGATAAGTATCCCGGTGGTTGTAAATAGGATAGTGAATAACTGTTGAATCAGATTCGAAGAATATACAGTGTAACTTATTAATGTGAAATTTAAATATTCCTCGGGTATTACCTACCCGTTAAAATATTTTTATTATTAACAGTTTGTACAAAAGAATTTTTAATTACAATCTTTATGAAAACATATATACATATATATTTTCTTCAGATGTAATCATGAATTTAATGAGTTAACATGATATTAAACTCATTTAGTTTTCAGTTGGAACTAGAATAAATAATCTCTAAAACATTAGAGATTACATAATCACCATGTCGAACGAAGATAACTGATGTAGAATGTCATGTAGAATGATGATTATACTCGAGGTATAGATTGAGATGTTGAGGCATGTGATATTGAAATTTGGGTTGTTGGTGGTACTGTTGGTGCCGGTGATTTGGATGAAGCTGGTACATTTTGCACCATATTTTCCAAGACTACAACTTATGCGCGAAGTTCGTTAACTTCTTCTATTACACCGGGATGATTGTCGGTTCGGACGAGCGGATGAATGAGGTTTAGAATCTGAGATAGTATATGATCGTGATGAGATACTTTGGAAATGAGAGAGAAAATGGTGTCTCGAACAGGTTCGCCGGTAAACGTTTTAGGTTCATTGTCAAGAGGTGAATTTGGTTAGTGGAAATGATCGCCTTCTTCGCGTTTCCATTGATTAAGTCGACTACGAACCCATCTCCAATTCATTCAGAATAGATGATGGCTAATTGATCGATTCATTCCGGTTACTCTGCTTTCGGAGCTCGAGTGGAAATCCATATCGAAATAGCTGTCGGAATAACTATCGAAATAGCTATCGAAATCTGATGGACTCGAACTGGTTGAGGGATTCATCTCGTACGATCAGATGAAGGATTTTCGATAAGAAATAGATTATAGGATGTAGATTAGTACCCTGCAATACATAATTTACATAAGCATATATAATACTAAAATCCCATAAGCTATGGAGGAATCTACGGAAGCTGTCAGGCAAAGGTAACAATAACAGATACGCTAAGATATGAATTTAACTATACACTGTCTATGCAATAAAGGCAGTAAGACGTGTCTTAGACTTTAAGGATGATAAGCAAATAATTTTTTGACACTAAATGATAAGCAAAACTTTTGACATGCAAACACGGTCGAAGTCCAGACTCATTAATGCATTCTAACGACTATCAGTTAGACTCACTAATGCAAGACCTGGTTCGCTAAGACCACCGCTCTGATACCAACTGTGAAGACCCGTCCTAATCCATCCGGACGAAGTCCATATCGATTATAAACGATTCACAACAGTTGATTACATCGCGAGATACTTGACCTCTATATGATACATTTTACAAACATTGCATTCGTTTTTGAAAAGACAAACTTTCATTACATCGAAAGTTGACAGGCATGCATACCATTTCATAATATATCCAACTATAATTGACTTGATAATAATCTTGATGAACTCGATGACTCGAATGCAACGTCTTTTGAAATATGCCATGAATGACTCCAAGTAATATCTATAAAATGAGCAAATACACAGCGGAAGATTTCTTTCGTACCTGAGAATAAACATGCTTTAAAGTGTCAACCAAAAGGTTGGTGAGTTCATTAGTTTAACTTAAACAATCGTTTCCATCATTTTAATAGACCACAAGATTTCAGATTTCCATTTCTCATAAACATACGTCCCATGTATAGAGACAAAAATATCATTCATATGGATTGAACACCTGGTAACCGACATTAACAATATTCATATATAAGAATATCCCCATCATTCCGGGATCCTCCTTCGGACATGATATAAATTTCGAAGTACTAAAACATCCGGTACTTTGGATGGGGCTTGTTGGGCCCGATAGATCTATCTTTAGGATTCGCGTCAATTAGGGTGTCTGTTCCCTAATTCTTAGATTACCAGACTTAATAAAAAGGGGCATATTCGACTTCGATAATCCAACCATAGAATGTAGTTTCACGTACTTGTGTCAATTTCGTAAAACAGTTATAAAAGTTGCGCATGTATTCTCAGCCCAAAAATATAAAGGGTAAAAAGGCAAATGAAACTCACGATACTGTATTTTGTAGTAAAAATACATATGACGTCATTGAACAATGCAGGGTTGGCCTCGGATTCACGAACCTATATCAATTGTGTATATATTAATACGTATAATGTAAGTTACAAAATTTCATTTATTAATATGTATTATTTATATATTATAGTTTTGTAGAATTTATTCTAACCTTTATTTTAAAACGTATACTTATATTATATTTTAAGTTATATTTTATATATATATCGATTTTATGTATATATATCTATAATGATTTACGTTTATATAAATAGTGACATTAATATATTTATATACATATATTTGTGGTTAGTATTGTATTTATGAAATTTTATTAGTTTGTTATGTGAATTATTAATACAATCCTAGTATATACCATAAGTATATATATAGTGTACAAAAGATTTATTTGTTAAAATAATAATTTAGATAATAATGATTTACTAATAATAATAATAATTTTATTAATAATGATAATACTAATAGCAAAAAAAATGAAAATGATAACTGTTAATGATACTAATAATAATAACTCTAAAATAATATTAATACTAATACCATACTTATGTTAATAATAAGGGTTCTAATATTTATAAAATGATAAATGATAATCATAATAATACTAGTAAATATTAATGATGATACTGATAAATATGATATTATTAATTGTAAATGTACTGATGATACTATTATTTATAAACCGGTACAAATTCTAATATTGATGATAATAATATATTTTTATTTCCTTCATAATAATAATAATAATGATAATCATAATCATAATCCTAATGATGATAAAATACTAAAATGATAAGTTTATTACTAATAATAATATTATTAATACCTATCATAATAATAATAGTAATGTCTATAATATTTTCAAATATGATAACAAGTATGATACTAATAATAACAATAACATAACAATAACAATCAAAACAATCACAATAATAATAATAATACTAATAATAATTAATATATAATAACAATAATAAAATTAGAAAAGAAAACTACCTCACATGAAAAGAGTTTCAAAAAAAAAAGAAACTACCGTCCTCTGGACTCGATCTCGTGACCACATGCTCACACGCAAACACTCTCGACCATCCCACCAATTCTGATTCTCTGTACTAATATCGAATTTAAATTTTATATATAAACTGTTTTTCTTCTATTCCTCTTCTTCTCCACAAGTCTCACGGATTCAACAAAACATCAATAACCAAAAAAAAAAAAAAAAAATCAGGGTTCCTTTTAAAGCTTCAAAACATTACAGAAAAAAAATAATTTGGGTTCTAAAATAAAAAAAAAAAAAAAAACACTAAAGGCCTACTGCAGCGTCGGTTCTTGGAACAAAACAAAAAAAATTGATTTCGTAATAGATAACATTATAGATAATGTTTATAACACGAAATAGTTTTCTAAACATGTATAAAAACTACTGGAATCGTCAATTTGATCAGAAACATATACACGAACGCGAATTTGTCTCAAGAACAATTGTTGACTTTTTTTAAACTAAACTTTGACTTCAAAATTCAAGATCGATATAAAGATTTGAGAGTTGAGATTTTGCAGATAGATTCAAAGAAAGATTTCTAACCTTTCTGCATTTTTAGATTTTGAAACTTTATTCGAAATTGAATTAAGAGAAAAAAAAATTGGAGCGTGCAGAGAAGAAGAAAAAAAAAATATCGCTGTGCTCTTTAATCCCATTGGATTTCCTTTTTATTTGATTTGCAATTATACATAATCATTTTGTAATAATAGAGATCGGTTGATAAAAAATGGAGAAAATGTCAACACAGGTTCACGAGTTTGGAGCAGGAAAGAAACAAAAAAAATAATAATAATAATAATAGAGATAAAGGATACAGAGGTCAAGCGTATAATATAGATCCCTACTGTTTTTTTTAATTAATAATAATAATATATAATAACAATACTATTAATATCTAATAATATTAATAAAATTAATAATAATGATAAATATAATATTAATGATAATAATAATTGTAAAAATGATAATAATAATAATAATAATAATAATAATAATAATAATAATAATAATAATAATAATAATAATAATAATAATAATACCATACTAATTATGATAATATTAATATTTTATCGATAATAATAATATTAGTAATAATAATCTAATTTATACATCCAATTTCATCTTTATATGATATAAAGTGATATTATGAATACAAATATTGATATTTGACGATACAAATAACATTACTACAACAACTATATTTGTATTTAAATTTAATTTATTAATATCATCTATTATTATGTAATATTTAATAATTATGTAATATGTATTGTAACATATACTGAATATTATATATTTATGCATTTTAATATAAATATATTATAATATTTATTTACATACTAATTATATTATACTTATGTATGTAATTATGAAAAATATAAATGTTTTATATATGTAAGTATTATATATATTTATTAAAATAGTACATTATTTCATCATAGATATATTATAAATTTCTACATATACATAATATAATAATTATGTATAAAATCATATATATATAGTTATATTTATGTATATATGTATACTACCATATATATAAAATCATGTTTTAAATGTTGAGTAGATGATTAATTATGTATATTAAACAATTAACTACAAAGTATAACATTGTACATTTAATATTTTGATAACGTTGGTAAAATATGTTTGAATCATTTATATACAATATACTATATATATTCAAAATGAAAATCTTTAGTTATTAAATGTTATCTTTTATAATAACAAAATTACTTAATAGTTCATTAATACTAATATAATTAGTTTTATATATAATTATTTATATTTACATTCTTAGTTACAATTAAAGGTTCGTGAATCGTCGGAAATAGTTAAAGGTCAAATGTTATCATGAAATAGTTCAAACATAATGAGACTCGGTTTAATAGACTTTGCTTATCGAGTCGAATCATATAAGATTATGTTTAAATTTGGTCGGAAATTCCCGGGTCATCACATAACGAACCCCATCCGTTGTAGCGGATGCTTTAGTACTTCGATGTTGTTTTATATCATGTCCGAAGGATTTCCCGGAATGATAGGGGAAATTCTTATATGCATCTTGTTAATGTCGGTTACCAGGTGTTCACCATATGAATGATTATTTTTGTCTCTATGCATGGGACGTATATTTATGAGAAATGAAAATCTTGTGGTCTATTAAAATGATGGAAATGAATGTTTATGATAAATTAATGAACTCACCAACCTTTTTTGGTTGACACTTGAAAGCAAGTTTATTCTAAGGTATTAAAGAAATCTTCCGCTGTGTATTTGCTCATATTAGAGATATTACTTGGAGTCATTCATGACATATTTCAAAAGACGTTGCATTCCAGCCGTTGAGTTCATCAAGATTAATATTAAGTCAATTATAGTTGGATATATTATGAAATGGTATGCATACTGTCAACTTTTGATGTAATGAAAGGTTGTCTTTTAAAAACAAATGCAACGTTTGTAAAATGTATCATATAGAGGTCAAATACCTCGCGATGAAATCATATGTTATTGTATTCATCCTTATGGATTAGGACGGGTCGCTTCAGAAGTCTTCCTCGGTCATATTCAGAGTATTTCGAGTAGTCGGTGCCATTTCCTTCAAAAATAATCAAATGAATCAAGTTAATCATACAGAATATTTAGAGTAGTTAATAGTATTTTGTAGCATGATATGAACTCATTTATAAAAGCTTTTTCTTCATATTAGCATTTTATAATTTATAATTCGGGTAGTACCTACCCGTTAAGTTCATACTTAGCAGCTAATATACAATTCAACTACTACAATTCTATATGAAAAACTGATAATAATATTTCACGCTCAAACTTTTATACAATATTTTACAAACGTGTAATACCGCAATTTTACATATAGCATGAAATATAGCACACAATAACTTTGATACAAGATAGTTGCGAAGACAAATCCAGTTAATATGCAAGTCGTTCAGTAAAGGAAATAAAAACACGTAATTCATAGGTCCAGAAACAGGTCATACATTCTGGTTTTACTAATATTATTTCCCATCCTTGGTCTTGTGGAAAATAACCGTTGCGGCCGTTGGCTAGGCAGCATGTTGTAACGTCGTCAAAAGGATGAGGGTTACGTAATGCCCAACAGCCCTGTAACAATCTAAAAACCTTGTTTCTCACCCCAACTACTGAATTCGTCACTTGTGGGAATGTTTTATTTAACAGTTGTAATCTGATGTTCTTTTTCTCAATTTGGTGAGAAGCAAACATTACTAATCCGTAACCATAACATGCTTCTTTAAATTGCATGTTTGAAGCTCTTTCTAATGCACGAAGTCCTATGTTGGGATAGGTTGAGTCAAAATCGGTTCTCAACCCGTAGCGTAAAATTACATCTGGGTTTCCCGCACTAAATGCCTTAAAGAAAACTCAGCGTAACTTAAAGTCTCCCCAATGTGATATACCCCATCTTTCAAAGGAAATCCTCTTATAAACTAAGGCATGCCTGGAATGTCTTTCAAACGTTCGACAAACTAATTTCGCCGTAAATAATTGTGCTGATGAATTCTGCCCGACTGTAGACAAGATTTCATCAATCATATCCCCTGGTAGGTCTTCTAAAATTTTTGGTTGTCTATCCTTAACGTCCATTTTTGTTTTTATACTATAAAATAAACAAGGATTAGATTCGTAAAAGATAATTAACAAACAATACAAGCAATTTTTACATATATCTTAAAAGTACAAGCACACAACAATACATATATGACACAGCATGATTACAACTCTTTATTCTGACTCACTCGATTCTTCTTCTTCGGATTTGGTTCGTTTGGATAATTTCCTAGGGATACATGGTGATCCTCTAATACGAGTCATCATTTTCACAAATGGTTTAGAAAAACCTGGTGGCCTAGATGTTCCCGGATTATTGTTAAAATCTAAGAAATACGAGCGTTTACGATACACATAAAGTTCATCAGGGTCAGAATCAGTTTTCTCTATTTTGATACCCTTTCCTTATTATTCTCTTTTGCCTTATTAAATTGAGTTGAGGTAATTTCTATATCATCATCGGAATCTTCATCGGGATCCGATTCACTAGAAATGGGTAATTTTTGTAGTGACCCAAACTTTTCCATGTTTATATATATTAATTGAGATTGATATTTACATGATTAAATTTTTCCAATATGTTAAGCAATCAAACTTGTTAAGACTTTATTAATTGAAATATGTTTCATATAGACAATTGACCACCCAAGTTGACCGGTGATTCACGAACGTTAAAACTTGTAAAAACTATATGATGACATATATATGGATATATATATAGTTAACATGATACTATGATAAGTAAACATATCATTAAGTATATTAACAATGAACTACATATGTAAAAACAAGACTACTAACTTAATGATTTTTAAACGAGACATTTATGTAACGATTATCGTTGTAAAGACATTTAATGTATATATATCATATTAAGAGATATTCATACATGATAATATCATGATAATATAATAATTTAAAATCTCATTTGATATTATAAACATTGGGTTAACAACATTTAACAAGATCGTTAACCTAAAGGTTTCAAAACAACACTTACATGTAACGACTAACGATGACTTAACGACTCAGTTAAAATGTATATACATGTAGTGTTTTAATATGTATTTATACACTTTTGAAAGACTTCAATACACTTATCAAAATACTTCTACTTAACAAAAATGCTTACAATTACATCCTCGTTCAGTTTCATCAACAATTCTACTCGTATGCACCCGTATTCGTACTCGTACAATACACAGCTTTTAGATGTATGTACTATTGGTATATACACTCCAAAGATCAGCTCTTAGCAACCCATGTGAGTCACCTAACACATGTGGGAACCATAATTTGGCAACTAGCATGAAATATCTCATAAAATTACAAAAATATGAGTAATCATTCATGACTTATTTACATGAAAACAAAATTACATATCCTTTATATCTAATCCATACAACAACGACCAAAAACACCTACAAACACTTTCATTCTTAAATTTTCTTCATCTAATTGTTCTCTCTCAAGTTCTATCTTCAAGTTCTAAGTGTGCTTCATATATTCTACAAGTTCAGATTACATAAAATCAAGAATACTTTCAAATTTGCTAGCTCACTTCCAATCTTGTAAGGTGATCATCCAACCTCAAGAAATCTTTGTTTCTTACAGTAGGTTATCATTCTAATACAAGGTAATAATCATATTAAAACTTTGGTTCAATTTCTATAACTATAACAATCTTATTTCAAGTGATGATCTTACTTGAACTTGTTTTCGTGTCATGATTCTGCTTCAAGAACTTCGAGCCATCCAAGGATCCGTTGAAGCTAGATCCATTTTTCTCTTTTCCAGTAGGTTTATCCAAGGAACTTAAGGTAGTAATGATGTTCATAACATCATTCGATTCATACATATAAAGCTATCTTATTCGAAGGTTTAAACTTGTAATCACTAGAACATAGTTTAGTTAATTCTAAACTTGTTCGCAAACAAAAGTTAATCCTTCTAACTTGACTTTTAAAATCAACTAAACACATGTTCTAAAATAAACACCGTGGGCTGTTTTGGGTTAGTTAATTAAAAACTATGATAAACTTTGATTTAAAAGTTGTTATTCTGAGAAAATGATTTTTATTATGAACATGAAACTATATCCAAAAATTATGGTTAAACTCAAAGTGGAAGTATGTTTTCTAAAATGGTCATCTAGACGTCGTTCTTTCGACTGAAATGACTACCTTTACAAAAACGACTTGTAACTTATTTTTTCGACTATAAACCTATAATTTTTCTGTTTAGATTCATAAAATAGAGTTCAATATGAAACCATAGCAATTTGATTCACTCAAAACGGATTTAA
Organism: Rutidosis leptorrhynchoides; assembly: GCF_046630445.1. NCBI lineage: Eukaryota > Viridiplantae > Streptophyta > Magnoliopsida > Asterales > Asteraceae > Rutidosis > Rutidosis leptorrhynchoides. The sequence goes on from NC_092340.1 coordinate 230,385,521, forward strand.
AATGAAGAAGTTATGGGTAAAACAAGATTGGATAATTTTTCTCATTTTAGCTACGTGAAAATTGGTAACAAATCTATTCCAACCATAACTTAATCAACTTGTATTGTATATTATGTAATCTTGAGATACCATAGACACGTATACAATGTTTCAACCTATCATGTCGACACATCTATATATATTTCGGAACAACCATAGACACTCTATATGTGAATGTTGGAGTTAGCTATACAGTGTTGAGGTTGATTCCAAAATATATATAGTTTGAGTTGTGATCAATACTTAGATACGTATACACTGGGTCATGGATTGATTCAAGATAATATTTATCGATTTATTTCTGTACATCTAACTGTGGACAACTAGTTGTAGGTTACTAACGAGGACAGCTGACTTAATAAACTTAAAACATCAAAATATATTAAAAGTGTTGTAAATATATTTTGAACATACTTTGATATATATGTATATATTGTTATAGGTTCGTGAATCAACCAGTGGCCAAGTCTTACTTCCCGACGAAGTAAAAATCTGTGAAAGTGAGTTATAGTCCCACTTTTAAAATCTAATATTTTTGGGATGAGAATACATGCAGGTTTTATAAATGATTTACAAAATAGACACAAGTACGTGAAACTACATTCTATGGTTGAATTATCGAAATCGAATATGCCCTTTTTTATTAAGTCTGGTAATCTAAGAATTAGGGAACAGACACCCTAATTGACGCGAATCCTAAAGATAGATCTATTGGGCCTAACAAACCCCATCCAAAGTACCGGATGCTTTAGTACTTCGAAATTTATATCATATCCGAAGGGTGTCTCAGAATGATGGGGATATTCTTATATATGCATCTTGTTAATGTCGGTTACCAGGTGTTCACCATATGAATGATTTTTATCTCTATGTATGGAATGTGTATTGAAATATGAAATCTTGTGGTCTATTATTATGATTTGATATATATAGGTTAAACCTATAACTCACCAACATTTTTGTTCACGTTTTAAGCATGTTTATTCTCAGGTGATTATTAAGAGCTTCCGCTGTCGCATACTTAAATAAAGACGAGATTTGGAGTCCATGCTTGTATGATATTGTGTAAAAACTACATTCAAGAAACTTAATTTGTTGTAACATATTTGTATTGTAAACCATTATGTAATGGTCGTGTGTAAACAGGATATTTTAGATTATCATTATTTGATAATCTACGTAAAGCTTTTTAAACCTTAATTGATGAAATAAAGGTTATGGTTTGTTTTAAAATGAATGCAGTCTTTGAAAAACGTCTCATATAGAGGTCAAAACCTCGCAACGAAATCAATTAATATGGAACGTTTTTAATCAATAAGAACGGGACATTTCAGTTGGTATCCGAGCGTTGGTCTTAGAGAACCAGAATTTTGCATTAGTGTGTCTTATCGAGTTTGTTAGGATGCATTAGTGAGTCTAGACTTCGACCGTGTTTACTTGAAAAATGATTGCTTAACAAATTTTGTTGGAACTATATATTTTTAACATGTGAATATTATGTGATATATTAATCTCTTAACGCGTTTGATATTATATGATAGATGTCTACCTCTAGAACAAGTCCCATTGACTCACCTAATAATAATAAAGAGTCAAATGTAAATCGGAATGATTCGTGGACTGATTCACAAGTTCCCGAAGAGGAACCGGAAGAAGAGTCAGAACCGGAAGAAGAATCGGAACCGGAAGAAGAATCGGAACCGGATGAAGAAATAGAACCGGTGGGGGAAATAATAAAACGGTTAAGTAAAAGAAAATCCTCAACCAACCGACCAAGGTTAATTATGGTCAATGGTGTTTCCGCCAAGGAAGCAAAATATTGGGAGGATTACCAATTCTCCGTTGAATCGGATTCCGACGAGAATTCCGATGATGTTATAGAAATTACCCCAACTGAATTTAAAAAGGCAAAAGAAAATAATAAGGGAAAGGGCATAAAAATAGAGAAATCTAATTCCAACCCCGATGAACTTTATATGTATCGTCAACCCCCGAAGTCCTTAAGTTGTAACAATGACCCGGGAACCTCTAAACCACCAGGTTTTTCTAAACCAATGTGGAAAACGACGGCTCGTATTAGGGGAACATCATATATCCCTAGAAACTTGGCAAAATGAACCAAAACCGAGGAAGAAGAAACAAGCGAGTCGGAATAAGATAGTTGTATTCGTGTGGTGTAATATATGTAATATAGTGTGCTTATGCTTTATGATATATGTAAAAATTGCTTGTATTAATAAGTATTTTTTTTATGAATCTAACTCTTGTCTATTTTACAGTATAAAAACACAAAATGGATAGACAACCCAATATTTTAAGAGACCTACCCGGAGACATGATTGATGAAATCTTGTCTAGAGTCGGTCAGAATTCTTCGGCACAACTATTTAAGGCGAGATCAGTTTGTAAGACATTCGAAGAACGTTCCAAGAATGCCTTGGTTTATAAAAGGCTTTCGTTCGAAAGATGGGGGATATAACATTGAGAAATCCATAAGTTACGATGTGTTTACTTTGACGCATATATTGCGGGGAACCCAAATGCTATTTTACGCAATGGGTTAAGAAATTATTTTGACTCAATATATCCGAATATTGGACTTCGTGATTTAGAAAAAGCGGCTAACATGCAACATAAAGAAGCATGTTATGCTTATGGATTAGTAATGTTCGCTTCTCACCAAAGTGAGAACAAGAACATCGGGCTACAACTATTAAACAAAATGTTCCCACAAGTGACGGAGTCGGTAATTGGGGTAAGAAATGAGGTTTTTAGATTGTTACGGGACTGTTGGACATTACATAACCCTCGTCCCTTTGACGATGTTACAACACGCTGTCTTATCAACGGCCATAACGGTTATGTTCCACAAGACCAAGGTTGGGAAGTAATCCTAGTAAAACCAGAATGCATGACTTGTTTCTGAACGTATGAATTACGTGTCTTTATTGCCTTTGCTGAACGACTTGTGTACTAGCTAGAATTATCTTCACAACCATCTTGTATCAAATTTATTGTGTGCTATATTTCATGCTATATGTAAAATAAGCGGTATTGTAAGTTTGTAAAATATTGTGTAAAAGTTTGAACGCGAAATATTATTATAATCAGTTTTTCATATAGAATTGTAGTAGTTGAATTGTATATTAGCTACTAAGTATGAACTTAACGGGTAGGTACTACCCGAATTTAAACTTATAAAACGCTAATATGAAGAAAAAGCTTTTATAAATGAGTTCATATTATGCTACGAAATACTATTAACTACTCTTAATATTTTGTATGATTAACTTGTTCCATTTGACTATTTTGAAGGAAATGGCACCGACTACTCGACACACCGTGAATATGAATGAAGAGGAATTCCGTACTTTTCTAGCTTCAAACATAGCCGCAGTACAGGCTGCGCTACATACCAACAATAACCTTGGATCTAGCAGTACAGGAAATCGTGTAGGATGCACCTACAAAGAATTCACTGCCTGCAAACCTTTGTAATTTGATGAAATCGAAGGACCGATCGGATTGAAACGGTGGACCGAGAAGGTCGAATCGGTGTTTGCCATAAGTAAGTGTACTGAAGAGGACAAAGTGAAGTACGCTACGCATACCTTCACAGGTTCTACGCTAACATGGTGGAATACCTATCTAGAGCAAGTGGGACAAGATGATGCGTACGCACTACCGTGGTCAGCATTAAAGCACTTGATGAACGAGAAGTACCGTCCCAGAACCGAGGTCAATAAGCTCAAGACAGAACTTAGAGGGTTACGAACCCAAGGATTTGATATTACCACGTACGAAAGATGATTCACAGAATTGTGCCTATTGTGTCCGGGAGCATTCGAAGATGAGGAAGAGAAGATCGACGCGTTTGTGAAAGGATTACCAGAAAGAATCCAAGAAGATATAAGTTCACACGAGCCCGCCTCCATACAACAGGCATGTAGAATGGCTCACAAACTAGTAAACCAGATTGAAGAAAGAATTAAAGAACAGACTGCTGAAGAGGCCAATGTGAAGCAAGTCAAAAGAAAGTGGGAGGAAAACGGTGATAAGAATCACCAAAACAACAACAACAGCAATTACAACAATAATCGCAACAATTATCCCAACAATCGCAACATCAATCGCAACTACAACAAACGGCCCAACAACAACAACAACAACAGCAACTACAACAATCATCCCAACAACAATAATAACCGCAACAACAACAACAATCAGAAGCAGCTATGCCAAAGGTGTGAAAAGTATCACTCGGGGTTGTGCACCAAATTTTACAACAAGTGTAAAAGAAATGGTCATAGCGCGGCGAAGTGTGAGGTCTACGGACCAGGGGTTAATAGAACGAAAGGAACAAATGGTGTCGAAATGAGTAATGGCGGAGCAAGTAGTGTCGGAGCAAGTTATGCCAATGTAGTTTGTTATAAATGTGGAAAACCGGGCCACATTATTAGAAATTGCCCGAACCAGGAGAACACGAATGGACAAGGCCGCGGAAGAGTTTTCAATATTAATGCGGCAGAGGTACAGGAAGACCCGGAGCTTGTTACGGGTACGTTTCTTATTGACAATAAATCTGCTTACGTTTTATTTGATTCGGGTGCGGATAGAAGCTATATGAGTAGAGATTTTTATGCTAAATTAAGTTGTCCATTGACGCCTTTGGATAGTAAATTTTTACTCGAATTAGCAAATGGTAAATTAATTTCAGCAGATAATATATGTCGGAATCGAGAAATTAAACTGGTTAGCAAAACATTTAAGATTGATTTAATACCAGTAGAGTTAGGGAGTTTTGATGTGATAATCGGTATGGACTGGTTGAAAGAAGTGAAAGCAGAGATTGTTTGTTACAAAAATGCAATTCGCATTATACGAGAAAAAGGAAAACCCTTAATGGTGTACGGAGAAAGGGGCAACACGAAGCTACATCTTATTAGTAATTTGAAGGCACAAAAACTAATAAGAAAAGGTTGCTATGCTATTCTAGCACACGTCGAGAAAGTACAAACTGAAGAAAAGAGCATCAATGATGTTCCCATCGCAAAAGAATTTCCCGATGTATTTCCGAAAGAATTACCGGGATTACCCCCACATCGATCCGTTGAATTTCAAATAGATCTTGTACCAGGAGCTGCACCAATAGCTCGTGCTCCTTACAGACTCGCACCCAGCGAGATGAAAGAACTGCAAAGACAATTAGAAGAACTTTTAGAGCGTGGTTTCATTCAACCAAGCACATCACCGTGGGGAGCTCATGTTTTGTTTGTCAAGAAGAAAGATGGTACATTCAGGTTGTGTATCGACTACCGAGAGTTGAACAAACTTACCATCAAGAACCGCTACCCACTACCGAGAATCGACGACTTATTTGATCAACTACAAGGCTCGTCTGTTTATTCAAAAATTGACTTACGTTACGGGTATCATCAAATGCGGGTGAAAGAAGATGATATTCCAAAGACTGCTTTCAGAACACGTTACGGTCATTACGAGTTTATGGTCATGCCATTTGGTTTAACTAATGCACCAGCTGTGTTCATGGACCTTATGAACTGAGTGTGTGGACCATACCTTGACAAGTTTGTCATTGTTTTCATTGATGACATACTTATTTACTCAAAGAATGACCAAGAACACGGTGAACATTTGAGAAAGGTGTTAGAAGTATTGAGGAAGGAAGAATTGTACGCTAAGTTTTCAAAGTGTGCATTTTGGTTGGATGAAGTTCAATTCCTCGGTCACATAGTGAACAAAGAAGGTATTAAGGTGGATCCGGCAAAGATAGAAACTGTTGAAAAGTGGGAAACCCCGAAAACTCCGAAACACATACGCCAGTTTTTAGGACTAGCTGGTTACTACAGAAGGTTCATCCAAGACTTTTTCAGAATAGCAAAACCCTTGACTGCATTAACGCATAAAGGGAAGAAATTTGAATGGAATGATGAACAAGAGAAAGCGTTTCAGTTATTGAAGAAAAAGCTAACTACGGCACCTATATTGTCATTGCCTGAAGGGAATGATAATTTTGTGATTTATTGTGACGCATCAAAGCAAGGTCTCGGTTGTGTATTAATGCAACGAACGAAGGTGATTGCTTATGCGTCTAGACAATTGAAGATTCACGAACAAAATTATACGACGCATGATTTGGAATTAGGCGCGGTTGTTTTTGCATTAAAGACTTGGAGGCACTACTTATATGGGGTCAAAAGTATTATATATACCGACCACAAAAGTGTTCAACACATATTTAATCAGAAACAACTGAATATGAGGCAGCGTAGGTGGATTGAATTATTGAATGATTATGACTTTGAGATTCGTTACCACCCGGGGAAGGCAAATGTGGTAGCCGATGCCTTGAGCAGGAAGGACAGAAAACCCATTCGAGTAAAATCTATGAATATAATGATTCATAATAACATTACTACTCAAATAAAGGAGGCGCAACAAGGAGTTTTAAAAGAGGGAAATTTAAAGGATGAAATACCCAAAGGATCGGAGAAGCATCTTAATATTTGGGAAGACGAAACCCGGTATAGGGCTGAAAGGATTTGGGTACCAAAATTTGGAGATATGAGAGAAATGGTACTTAGAGAAGCTCATAAAACCAGATACCCAATACATCCTGGAACGGGGAAGATGTACAAGGATCTCAAGAAACATTTTTGGTGGCCGGGTATGAAAGCCAATGTTGCTAAATACGTAGGATAATGTTTGACGTGTTCTAAGGTCAAAGCTGAGCATCAGAAAAAATCAGGTCTACTTCAACAACCCGAAATCCCAGAATGGAAATGGGAAAACATTACCATGGATTTCATCACTAAATTGCCAAGGACTGCAAGTGGTTTTGATACTATTTGGGTAATAGTTGATCGTCTCACCAAATCAGCACACTTCCTGCCAATAAGAGAAGATGACAAGATGGAGAAGTTAGCACGACTGTATTTGAAGGAAGTCGTCTCCAGACATGGAATACCAATCTCTATTATCTCTGATAGGGATGGCAGATTTATTTCAAGATTCTGGCAGACATTACAGCAAGCATTAGGAACTCGTCTAGACATGAGTACTGCCTATCATACACAAACTGATGGACAGAGCTAAAGGACGATACAAATGCTTGAAGACATGCTACGAGCATGCGTTATTGATTTCGGAAACAGTTGGGATCGACATCTACCGTTAGCAGAATTTTCCTACAACAACAGCTACCATTCAAGAATTGAGATGGCACCGTTTCAAGCACTTTATGGTAGAAAGTGCAGGTCTCCGATTTGTTGGAGTGAAGTGGGGGATAGACAGATTACGGGTCCGGAGATTATACAAGAAACTACCGAGAAGATCATCCAAAGTCGACAAAAGAGCTACGCTGACATTAAAAGAAAAGATATAGAATTTGAAATTGGAGAGATGGTCATGCTTAAAGTTGCACCTTGGAAAGGCGTTGTTCGATTTGGTAAACGAGAGAAATTAAATCCAAGGTATATTGGACCATTCAAGATTATTGATCGTGTCGGACCAGTAGCTTACCGACTTGAGTTACCTCAACAACTCGCGGCTGTACATAACACTTTCCACGTCTCGAATTTGAAGAAATGTTTTGCTAAAGAAGATCTCACTATTATGTTAGATGAAATCCAAATCAACGAAAAACTTCAATTCATCGAAGAACCCGTCGAAATAATGGATCGTGAGGTTAAAAGACTTAAGCAAAACAAGATACCAATTGTTAAGGTTCGATGGAATGCTCGTAGAGGACCCGAGTTCACCTGGGAGTGTGAAGATCAGATGAAGAAGAAATACCCGCATCTATTTCCAGAAGATTCGTCAACACCTTCAACAGCTTAAAATTTCAGGACGAAATTTATTTAACGGGTAGGTTCTGTAGTGACCCAAACTTTTCCATGTTTATATATATTAATTGAGATTGATATTTACATGATTAAATGTTTCCAACATGTTAAGCAATCAAACTTGTTAAGACTTTATTAATTGAAATATGTTTCATATAGACAATTGACCACCCAAGTTGACCGGTGATTCACGAACGTTAAAACTTGTAAAAACTATATGATGACATATATATGGATATATATATAGTTAACATGATACTATGATAAGTAAACATATCATTAAGTATATTAACAATGAACTACATATGTAAAAACAAGACTACTAACTTAATGATTTTTAAACGAGACATTTATGTAACGATTATCGTTGTAAAGACATTTAATGTATATATATCATATTAAGAGATATTCATACATGATAATATCATGATAATATAATAATTTAAAATCTCATTTGATATTATAAACATTGGGTTAACAACATTTAACAAGATCGTTAACCTAAAGGTTTCAAAACAACACTTACATGTAACGACTAACGATGACTTAACGACTCAGTTAAAATGTATATACATGTAGTGTTTTAATATGTATTTATACACTTTTGAAATACTTCAATACACTTATCAAAATACTTCTACTTAACAAAAAATGCTTACAATTACATCCTCGTTCAGTTTCATCAACAATTCTACTCGTATGCACCCGTATTCGTACTCGTACAATACACAGCTTTTAGATGTATGTACTATTGGTATATACACTCCAATGATCAGCTCTTAGCAGCCCATGTGAGTCACCTAACACATGTAGGAACCATCATTTGGCAACTAGCATGAAATATCTCATAAAATTACAAAAATATGAGTAATCATTCATGACTTATTTACATGAAAACAAAATTACATATCCTTTATATCTAATCCATACAGCAACGACCAAAAACACCTACAAACACTTTCATTCTTCAATTTTATTCATCTAATTGATCTCTCTCAAGTTCTATCTTCAAGTTCTAAGTGTTCTTCATATATTCTACAAGTTCAGGTTACATAAAATCAAGAATACTTTCAAGTTTGCTAGCTCACTTCCAATCTTGTAAGGTGATCATCCAACCTCAAGAAATCTTTGTTTCTTACAGTAGTTTATCATTCTAATACAAGGTAATAATCATATTAAAACTTTGGTTCAATTTCTATAACTATAACAATCTTATTTCAAGTGATGAACTTACTTGAACTTGTTTTCGTGTCATGATTCTGCTTCAAGAACTTCGAGCCATCCAAGGATCCGTTGAAGCTAGATCCATTTTTCTCTTTTCCAGTAGGTTTATCCAAGGAACTTAAGGTAGTAATGATGTTCATAACATCATTCGATTCATACATATAAATCTATCTTATTCGAAGGTTTAAACTTGTAATCACTAGAACATAGTTTAGTTAATTCTAAACTTGTTCGCAAACAAGAGTTAATCCTTCTAACTTGACTTTTAAAATCAACTAAACAAATGTTATATATCTATATGATATGCTAACTTAATGATTTAAAACCTGGAAATACGAAAAACACCGTAAAACCGGATTTACGCCGTCGTAGTAACACCGCGGGCTGTTTTGGGTTAGTTAATTAAAAACTATGATAAACTTTGATTTAAAAGTTGTTATTCTGAGAAAATGATTTTTATTATGAACATGAAACTATATCCAAAAATTATGGTTAAACTCAAAGTGGAAGTATGTTTTCTAAAATGGTCATCTAGACGTCGTTCTTTCGACTGAAATGACTACCTTTACAAAAACGACTTGTAACTTATTTTTTCGACTATAAACCTATACTTCTTCTGTTTAGATTCATAAAATAGAGTTCAATATGAAACCATAGCAATTTGATTCACTCAAAACGGATTTAAAATTAAGAAGTTATGGGTAAAACAAGATTAGATAATTTTTCTCATTTTAGCTACGTGAAAATTGGTAACAAATCTATTCCAACCATAACTTAATCAACTTGTATTGTATATCATGTAATCTTGAGATACCATAGACACGTATACAATGTTTCAACCTATCATGTCGACACATCTATATATATATTTCGGAACAACCATAGACACTCTATATGTGAATGTTGGAGTTAGCTATACAGTGTTGAGGTTGATTCCAAAATATATATAGTTTGAGTTGTGATCAATACTGAGATACGTATACACTGGGTCGTGGATTGATTCAAGATAATATTTATCGATTTATTTCTGTACATCTAACTGTGGACAACTAGTTGTAGGTTACTAACGAGGACAGCTGACTTAATAAACTTAAAACATAAAAATATATTAAAAGTGTTGTAAATATATTTTGAACATACTTTGATATATATATATATATATATTGTTATAGGTTCGTGAATCAACCAGTGGCCAAGTCTTACTTCCCGATGAAGTAAAAATCTGTGAAAGGGAGTTATAGTCCCACTTTTAAAATCTAATATTTTTGGGATGAGAATACATGCAGGTTTTATAAATGATTTACAAAATAGACACAAGTACGTGAAACTACATTCTATGGTTGAATTATCGAAATCAAATATGCCCCTTTTTATTAAGTCTGGTAATCTAAGAATTAGGGAACAGACACCCTAATTGACGCGAATCCTAAAGATAGATCTATTGGGCCTAACAAACCTCATCCAAAGTACCGGATGCTTTAGTACTTCGAAATTTATATCATATCCGAAGGGTGTCCCGGAATGATGGGGATATTCTTATATATGCATCTTGTTAATGTCGGTTACCAGGTGTTCACCATATGAATGATTTTTATCTCTATGTATGGGATGTGTATTGAAATAAGAAATCTTGTGGTCTATTATTATGATTTGATATATATAGGTTAAACCTATAACTCACCAACATTTTTGTTGACGTTTTAAGCATGTTTATTCTCAGGTGATTATTAAGAGCTTCCGCTGTCGCATACTTAAATAAGGACGAGATTTGGAGTCCATGCTTGTATGATATTGTGTAAAAACTGCATTCAAGAAACTTATTTTGTTGTAACATATTTGTATTTTAAACCATTATGTAATGGTCGTGTGTAAACAGGATATTTTAGATTATCATTATTTGATAATCTACGTAAAGCTTTTTAAACCTTTATTGATGAAATAAAGGTTATGGTTTGTTTTAAAATGAATGCAGTCTTTGAAAAACGTCTCATATAGTGGTCAAAACCTCGCAACGAAATCAATTAATATGGAACGTTTTTAATAAATAAGAACGGGACATTTCAATTTTCCCAATATTTTGCTTCCTTGGCGGAAACACCATTGACTATTTTTAACTTTGGTCCATTGGTTGAGGATTTATTTAATCGTTTTACTATAGATATTAGTATTTCTTCCTCCGGAACCTCTTCTTCTTCCGGTTCCTCTTCTTCCAGTTCCTCCTCTTCCGGTTCCTCCTCCTCTGGTTCCTCCTCTTCCGGTTCCTCTTCGGGAATTTGTGAATCTTCCCAAAATATATTCGATTCTTCATTATTATTAGGTGAATCGATGGGATTTGTACTAGAGGTAGACATCTATCACACAATATCAAACACGTTAAGAGATTAATATATCACATAATATTTACATGTTAGTAATATGTAGTTTCCAATAAAAAGTGTTAAGCAATCGTTTTTAAAGAAAACACGGTCGAAGTCCAGACTCACTAATGCACCCTAACAAACTCACTAATGCAATTTCTGGTTCTCTAAGACCAACGCACTGATACCAACTGAAATGTCCTGTTCATATTGATTATAAACGTTCCATATTAATTGATTTTGTTGCGAGGTTTTGACCTCTATATGAGACGTTTTTCAAAGACTGCATTCGATTTTAAAACAAACCATAACCTTTAAAATATTACGACGATTATCAAATAATGATAATCTAAAATATAGCATTTTCACACGACCATTACATAATGGTTTACAATAATATTACACAACAATATATGTCTTCGAATGCAGTTTTTAAACAATATTATACAAGCATGCTGACTCCAACTCTTGTCCATAAATTAGCATGCAATAGTAGAATCTCTTAATAATCAACTGAGAATAAACATGCTTTAAACGTCAACAAAAAATTTGGTGAGTTATAGGTTTAGCCTATATATTTATCAAATCGTAATAATAGACCACACGATTTCCATTTCCATTTCTCAATAACATGCAATCTGCATAAAAATCATTCATATGATGAACATCTAGTAACCGACATTAACAAGATATATATAGAATATCCCCATCATTCTGGGACTCACATCGGATATGATAAATCGAAGTACTAAAGTATCCGTAACTCGGATGAGGCTTGTTGGGCCAAATAGATCTATTTTTAGGATTCACGTCAATTGGTGGCAATTATCATAAACACCAATTCTTAGGCTACCAAGCTAAAAAGGGGCATATTCGGTTCGATAATTCAACATAGAATGTAATTTCGATCACTTGTGTATATTTTGTAAAACATTTATAAAACTGCATGTATTCTCATCCCAAAAATAATAGATTTCAAAAGTGGGACTATAACTCACTTTCACGTATTTTCACTTTGTTGGAAAATAAGACTTGGCCACTGGTCGATTCATGAACCTATAACAAATATGTAAATATATATATCAAAGTATGATCGAAATATATTCACAACATTTTTATTACATTTTAATGATTTAAGTTTGTTAAGTTAGCAGTCCAACGTTAGTAATCTACAACTAGTTGTCCACAGTTAGATGTACAGAAATAAATCAATATATATTATCTCGAATCAATCCATGACCCAGAGTATACAAGTCTCAGGCTAGATCACAACTCAAAGTATATATATTATTTTGGAATCAACCTCAACCCTGTATAGCTAACTCAAGCATTACTGCACATAGAGTGTCTATGGTTGTTCTGAAATATATTATATAGATGGGTCGATATGATATGTCAAAACATTGTATACATGTCTATGGTATCCCAAGCTGACATAATATATGTTAGAATACATGTGTAATACAATATAAGTTAGTTAAGTTATGATTTGTATAGATTTGTTACAAATTTCACGTAGCTACAAGAAGCAAAATTATCCAATCTTGTTTTACCCATAACTTCTTCGTTTTAAATCCGTTTTGAGTGATTCAAGTTGCTATGGTTTCATAATGAACTGAAATTTATGAAACTAAACAGAAAAGTATAAGTTTATAGTCAGAAATACAAGTTACAAGTCATTTTTGTAGAGGTAGTCATTTCAGTCGAAAGAACGACGTCTTGATGACCATTTTGAAACACATACTTCCACTTTGAGTTTAACCATGATTTTTGGATATAGTTTCATGTTCATAAGAAAAATCATTTTCCCAAAAGTATAGCTTTTAAATCAAAGTTTATCATAGTTTTTAATTATCCAAACCAAAAAAAACCCCCGGTTTCGCTACGATGGCGTATGTCCGGTTTTACGGTGTTCTTTGTGTTTTCAGGTTTTAAATCATTAAGTTAGCATATCATATAGATATATAACATGTGTTTAGTTGATTTTAAAAGTTAAGTTAGAAGGATTAACTTTGTTTACGAACAAGTTTAGAATTAACTAAACTATGTTCTAGTGATTACAAGTTTAAATCTTCGAATAAGATAGTTATATATATATGAATCGAATGATGTTATGAACATCATTACTACCTCAAGTTTAGTAGGTAAACCTACTGGAAGTGACAAGAAATGATCTATCTTCAAAGGATCCTTGGATGGCTTGAAAGTTCTTGAAGTAGAATCATGACTGATGTGTGTAGAGGTGTATACAAAATAGTTATATTTTTATTGTGAAATATTATTAAATACGATACAATTTTATACAAGTTATTTATTTATTTATTTATAGAATGGATATATCTAAACCTTGCTACAACACTTATAGGCAGTGTACCTAATCGTACAGTAGTGTAGTTTTTAGTAAGTTTGGTTCGTCCACAGGGAACTAGCCAAGTTTAACGCTATATTTTAAAAACTATATATATATATATATATATATATATATATAAGTATTATTATTATTATAAAAAGGGGGTTTTTACCGTTTAATGACCGGTTTGTCGATTTTATGTCTTAAGTCGCAGTTAAAACCTAATGTAAAATATTAAAAATAAATATAACTTAATTTAGAGCGTAAAGTAAATGACAATAATTAAGGTGCGATAAATAAAAGTACGATAAATAAAATTGCAATAATTAAAAGTATGATAATTAAAAGTGCAATAAATAAAATGACAGTAAATAAAAGTGCGATAAAATATGAAATAAAGAAATTATGCTTATTTAAACTTCCGTAATCATGATGTTTGACGTTTTGATTTTAGTTTAGTACCATGGGTTAATTGTCCTTTGTCCTGGATTATTCGATATGTCCATACGGTTTTGTCCATAATAGTCCATCAGTCATAAATATAAAGTGCGAGAGTCTTCGTCAAATTATCCTTATACCCGAAGTCAAATATTCCAACTAATTGGGGATTCGAATTGTAACAAGGTCTTAATACTTTGTTTATTGAATACACCAGGTTATCGACTGCGTGTAATCCAAGGTTTTATTACTTTGTTAACAATTACACCAATTACCCTTGTATGTAATTCACCCCTGTTTCAACAAGTCTATTGATTATTAATCCATCCCCGTATCCGGTCAAATGAATAATTATTGGTATTTATAGATATCCCACCCACCATAACCAGTCAAGCGTATGTGGTTATATATAAATACGTCAAATTATAAGTCTATATATTAAATTAACGAGGTATCATTTAGTTAATATAAAGCCCATTAATAGCCCATAGTTTAATTTCCACAAGTGTCGTTCTTTTATCCAAACCCCAATTATGGTACAAAGCCCAATAACCCCGTCTTTAATATTTAGCCCAACATCACGATTACTTCGGTTTAAATAAGCATAATAATAACTTAGCTACAAGACATTAATTTAAAAAGGTTGAACATAACTTACAATGATTAATAATAGCGTAGCGTTACACGGACAGAATTTCAACTTACACACTTACAACATTCGCCACTATAACCTTATTATTAAACTTTACTATTAAAATTATAATTAAAATTAAAATATAAATATATTTGAGAGTAAGAGAGATTGAAAAATTATGAGTAAAAATTCGGCCAGAATTCATTGTATTTAAAGAATGTGGCATGCTATAGTAACTCATGTGGTCGCATGAGTTTTGTGCCTTCTGGCCATGCGATCGCATGGCCGTCATTTCCTGGTCACATACTTTTTGGCTCCTAGCTTGTCGACATATTTATTTAATATATATCATATATATATAATTTTATATAATTATATATATATATATATATATATATATATATTATATTATGTTCATGTGCATAGTTGATTTGTAATTTTAGCTCTGTTGCGTCGCGCGTTGATAGTTGGTTCATGTCCCGGTTCCGGATTTTCGAACGTCCTTTCGTACTATTTAATATCTTGTACTTTGCATTTTGCGGCTCGTACTCTTGTAATTTTTAGACGTTTCTCATCAATAATTTGAACCATTTTGATTGTACTTTGTACTTTTTAGCTTTTTGGTCGTTTGCATTTTTAATTCGTCGAATCTATCTTTTGTCTTCACCTTTTATTATTTAAACGAATATCACTTGTAAATAGAACAATTGCAACTAAAAGCTTGTCTTTCTTGAAGGATAATGCTATGAAATATATGTTCGTTTTTAGCATTATCAAATATTCCCACACTTGAGTGTTGCTTGTCCTCAAGCAATATAGAACTTAAATATAACTTTACTAGAATCACTTCTTTATTCTTCACACTTTGTACATCAGTGATTTTAATACGGCGGTATGAACAATGGTAGTAACGATGTGGTTTACAGTCCCACATGACTATAAAAATTTAGATCCTTTAGGAAATTGGATCTTTATGAAAACATTTGATCTTTTGAAAATTCAATCCAGCTTTTACCCTAGATAAGTTTTCCGAAATAACCCTTCACCGGTGTTTGCAAAATGTTTGTGGGTTTTGTGAGTTTCAGATTTGAAAATTTTAGCTTAAAACTTGCGGTTTTGTGTCACCCACTTGCTAACTTTGTATTAGGAAAGCAACACATCCAGTATACTTGCTCCGTATATTACCTTTCGGTAAACTACCGTTCGGTTGTAAAGGAAAGCATTGAATAAACAACTGTTGAGGCAATATCCCGTGACATGCTTTTAATTATGGTCTATATCGTATCGGATGCAATTACTATCTTTGTAGGAGCAATAGTAAAGATCACCCTATAGTTTTTCGGTTTGGCACAAGGTCCTGTCTTCGACCATGCTATGCAACCACCGTTCTTACGGTTGACACCCGATTTGGTTCAGGTGACCTAATGAATTCCAGGTGAATTCCTAGGATTTTACGTTCAACGGTAATGAACGCATTAAAAATAGGTTTTCAGAAAACAAATTGGTTTGTAATTTTGATCAAAATATTTTCTCGTTCAAGCTCGAGTTTAGATATCATCGAATTTCATGAGTTTGAATTCTCAATCTTTAAAAGTCAATCTCAAGGATTGAGTAATATCAGTCTTAAAAGCTGATTTTTGATATTTAAGGAGATTATACTTTATGGGGATCTGATTCATTAGTCTTATAAGCTAATTTGCATGGTGCCCCCCATTATACGAGACAGATCCTCTCATGGTTAGGATAAGTCTGACCACATGGCGACCCTGTTTGATGCTGAGGTCCGTAGATTTCCAGCTGATTTTCGAGAAAACTTTTCAAGGTTTTTCGTAGACTCTACAACTGGTCTGGATGACGACTTCCTGACCTAAATCAAGAAGCGCGTTTCTTTTTCTCTCGGAAGACTTTACTTCCTTTTAAATTTTATTTATATTACAATAATCTGGGTAAAACTGATTAAAATTTGTCCAAAATAAAAGTATCTTCAATTATTTGTACAAAAATATGTGACATATGTTCTAAATAACTTGGTAACTTTTTCCCACACTTGGCTTTTATTTTCCTTTCTTTGCCTTTTTATTTTCCTCTATTCCATTTTAATTGAATTCTAACATTTTGGGTTGTTTCTCAATTTATGTCCTTTCCGAGGTAGCAATAATTTTGGTGTTAACACCTAGTTTTATCGTTCATAAATTTGTATACACATAATTTTGAGTTCATTTAATTGAAAATTTTGAAAAATTTTACTAGAATTGGGTAGTTAGTATATAAGACTAGGGCTGTTCCTTATTATCAGAGAGCACTAGATTCTAATATAACTACTGCGTTACTAGTATTTTTAATGGTAACCAAGTGTTTAAATTAAAATTTTAAAAATCCGAAAGAATTTAACCTCTTCCCATACTTAAGATCTTGCAATGCCCTCATTTGCAAGAAATCAGTAGCAATTTAAATTATTGAGGGTGATTAGCGTAGAAAAATGATTAAATTTTATCAAAGTTTCCAAACATATTGGATTTTTTTTTAAATATATAAAATCTTTAATAATAAAACATTTAATTAAATTTAAAATTTTGTTTTTCTTTTTATTTAGGACGAGGTTGTTTCGGTACGTTTACCTAGTCCGTCCCTTGACAAAATTTTAGAATTTGGCATTTTAAAGCGATTGTTTTAAAAGCAAAGATTTTTGGGTTTTTTTTTAATGTTTTTGGAAAACTTTAGATCAATAAGATTAAAATTAATGATAACAAAATTTCTCGTCCCGCCCTTGGGTAAAGCAATTTCGGTTCAACGACCTAGTTTTCAACTCACGACGAATTTTAAATATCAAATTTTTAACTTAATGAAATAAAGTAAATTTTTGTTTTTAAATTCACACTAAACTTAAATTTAAAACTGCATAAAATTAAAAATTCATATAAATATCATTAATATTTTTATACATTAATTTTACAAACTTATATTAAAAATATTAATTTTTAAAATATTTAAAAACTTAAATATATTGATTTTAAAAAATTTACATTAATAATTTGATATTTATATATTAATTTTAAAAACAAGGTAAAAATTAAAATAAGAAATCTTTTTGGTCTTTTATCCCACTTTAATCAATCATATATATTCAAAAATATACGCCCCTCTTTTCGGTAAAGTAATTTCGTTTCCATAACCTAGTTTTACTCTTGACGAATTTTTGAAATATTTTGGGTTGATTGATTAAAGATATTTATACCTTAAGAATAAACGGTAAATTTCGCAGTGATGTAATAAATTTTTGTATGATATCAATAATTTCGGTTTCGCATACCTAATTTTATTGAATACCAATTTAATACTTTATATCGAACGATTCAGCGTTTATTATTATCAAAAGGTTAAAAGTAATAAAAATAAAAATAAAAATAAAAACTGTACATACTTACCTGTGAGAAAGAATTCTCAGAGACCCGCTTTAGCTGACTCATAGGAGAGTCGTGTAATTTGGTTTTCCATAGCTACATAAGTGTAACCTCAATTCTTTAATATCTTTTCTTCTAAACATATGAACGGTCCTTCTCTGCATAGAGTAACAAATTCGATATTTGAATATGTTTGATTGTTTAAACATTCACCTTCGTGTGACCATTTTCCGCATTTATAACATCTTTTAAGGTGTTGTGCTCTTCTTTTTTTTGCGGATTTTGATTTTTCTTTACCAAAATGTGTCTTATGATGATCTTTCCTGAGTTCTTTCCTTACTTCGTCACATCTACATCTTATTACTGATACCAGGTCACTTGGGAGTGTGTCATTATTACGTTTAGTAATCAGAGCGTGTAGCATTAGACCATGGTTCAAATCAAAGGAATTCTTCATCTCGTAAAACCTAAAAAAAATAAAAATTCAGAATGGGGGGAGAAGACTAGTTCTTTAGGGTCTGCTAGGGAAAGACCATTCGGATTCCATTCTCAGAAACTATACGAAAACAGAATATCTAATTCTAACCGAAATATATATTATCCTTAAAAGACTTGATTCTCCCCACACTTAGTTAGCTGTGGTGTCGAAATTGTGATTAACTTCATTTTTAATTGGACTATCAACAACTTGTATATCTCTGACTTTTACTTCAAGCCAATTCGTGATTTCCTCTTTAACTTTCACAAATTCAACTAACATTGCCTTTTCTTTAGGAGAAAAATTGGATAATAATCGGTTATATAACTTAAAGTTCCCCTTAATCCTAGCATTTTGAATCTGTTTATAAAGTTTCTTCGTTGAACTGTTGAAAACGGGTTCATCTAATTTCGTATCAACAACGGGGTTCTTTGTTATCAGGTCATCATTGGTTGTTGCTTCATCTTCCCCATACTTAGGCCTTTTTATTGGTTCAACAGTTTTGGTTGGTGGAGATCTAAACTTTCGGTTCACAAAGGTGACCGATTTGTCACCATCCCTAAGTGTCATTCTACCTTCTCTTACATCATTGAATGCCTCGGTGGTTGCTAAAAATGGACAACCTAAAATTAGAGGAATATCAAGATCTTCCTCCATATTAATAACTATGAAATTTGCAACAAAGGTCAAACTTCCCACTTTAACAAGTAAATTGTTTGCAATTCCAACCGGGTGTTTAATGGTTTGATCAAATAATTGAACGCCTATTCTGGTTGGTCTTTATTTACCCACACCTAATCTTTTGTATAAGGAAAGAGGCATAACATTTGCACATACTCCTAAATCTGCGAGTCCATTATACATAGCACCATCGTTAAGCAAGCAAGAAATGATAAATTCACCTGGGTCTCCTACTTTAGTAAGTAGAGTTGGTTTGTTAACCTTTTTCGGGTGATCTTTTCTTGGTTCTTTCACTTCTACTTGAACTTCTTGTTCACATTTTTCTTCGTTTCTTGGAATGGGAGGTTTGTAAAGGAATTCTTCTTCATCACTCCAATTTGAAGCTTTCCCGTCTTCCAATTTTGGTTTTTCATATGTTGTTGATAACATATTTATATTTTCATTCTGAGGGTTTTCTTGGGTTGTGAAATTATGATTGACTTCATTGTCAACTTCCATCGGACCATGTATGTAATGTTTAACTATGTGACCATTAACTTTAAATTCAATCCCATTTGAATTTATTAACTCTATTGTTCCGTATGGGAAAACTCTTTTGACTATGAATGGTCCAGACCATCTTGATTTCAATTTTCCAGGAAATAGCTTGAATCATGAATTGAAAAGAAGAACTCTGTCTCCTTCTTTAAATTCTTTTGAACTTCTGATTCTTTTATCATGCCATTTCTTCGTTCTTTCCTTATAGATTAAAGAATTTTCGTATGCTTCATGTCTTAATTCTTCTGATTCGTTAAATTGACTTAACCGTAGACGTTTGGCTTCACGTAAATCAAGATTACATGTCTTCAAAGCCCAAAATACTTTGTGCTCAATTTCTACTGGAAGATGACATGCTTTTCCATAAACGAGTCTAAAAGGTGTGGTTCCAATTGGAGTTTTGTAGGCTGTTCTAAAAGCCAAGAGTGCATCCTAAAATTTTATGGACCATTCCTTCGGATTTGATCCTACGGTTTTCTCTAGAATACGTTTTAAAGCTCGGTTGGTATTTTCAACTTGTCCACTTGTTTGTGGATGATAAGCGGTTGAGATTTTATGAGTTACTTCATATCTTTTGAGAACTTTCTCAAGTTGATTATTACAGAAATGAGTACCCTGATCACTTATTAAAGCTTTCGGTGTTCCAAACCTTGCAAAAAGACGTTTTAAAAAGTTGACTACAACTCGTGCATTGTTAGTTGGGAGAGCTTGTGCTTCCGCCCATTTAGATACATAATCAATGGCAACAAGAAAGTAAAGATTATTATGAGATTTTGGAAATGGACCCATAAAGTTAATACCCCAAACGTCAAATACTTCACATACTTGAATGACATTTTATGGCATTTCATCACGTTGACTTATTTTTTTCGGCCCTTTGACATGCATCACAGGATTTGCAAAGAAGGTGTGCGTCTTTGAAAATTGTAGGCCAATAGAATCTAGCATCGTAAACTTTTCTTGCTGTGAGTTGAGGCCCATAATGCCCTCCTGTTGGTCCTGTGTGACAATGGTTTAAGATTTGACTGGCTTCATCCCCGAATACGCATCGGCGTATTATTCCATCGGGACAACTTTTAAACAAATGAGGATCTTCCCAGAAATAGTGTTTTATATCACTAAAGAATTTCTTTCATTTTTGGTACGACAACCCTTTTTCAAGGAATCCACATACTAAGTAGTTTGCATAGTCTGCAAAACCATGGAATTTCATTATAATCTATCTTCAATAGATATTCATCAGGAAAGTTATCTTGTATAGCCGATTCATTTAGAACTTCTAATTCGGGATTTTCAAGACGAGAAAGATGATCAGCGGCAAGATTTTCTGCTCCCTTTTGTCTCGGATTTCAATATCGAATTCTTGTAAGAGTAAGATCCAACGGATTAATCGTGGTTTGGCATCTTGTTTTGATAATAGGTATCTAAGAGCAGAATGGTCGGTATAGACCACCGTTTTAGCTAGAACAAGATATGAACGAAATTTGTCAAAAGCAAAGACAATAGCAAGGAGTTCTTTTTTAGTAGTTATTTAATTCGTTTTTGCTCCTTGTAACATCTTACTATCGTAATAAATAGGTTGAAATCATTTTTCAATCATTTGTCCTAAAACGGCTCCCACTGCAAAATCACTTGCATCGCACATAAGTTCAAACGGTAGATTCTAATTTGGAGTTATCATGATCGGCGCATTAGTGAATTTTTCTTTAAGAATATTAAAAGATTTGATGCATTCATCCAAAAATATGAATGGAGAATCTTTTTCTAGGAGTTTATTCATAGGAGTGGCAATTTTAGAAAAATCTTTTATGAAACATCGGTAAAAACCGGCATGCCCTAGAAAACTCCTAACTCCTCTAACAATCGTGGGATGTGGAAGTTTAGCAATTACATCTACTTTAGCTCTATCCACTTCAATTCCTTCCTTTGAAATTTTATGACCAAGAACGATGCCTTCTTTAACCATGAAATGGCATTTCTACAAATTAAGAACTATATTTGATTGTTCGCATCTAATAAGCATTCGTTCAAGATTAACTATACATATTTCAAATGTATCACCGAAGACTGAAAAGTCATCCATGAATACTTTTGTTAACACCTATTTCCTTATGAGGTAAGGCTTAGTGTGTCAACAAGATACTAGAAGTAATCTAGCTTTAGGAGGGCGGAGTGTTGCCGATTGATTTTTACCCTTGGGAAATAATCCCTGCAGACCCGGTACACAAGTATATAAACTTGTGGGGTGGCTTAATAAATCTGTCGTCTGTAGAGTGTAAAAGTGCTAGCCGGATGACTTCTAGTGAGAGAAAGTAGAGAGAGAGAGAGAGAGGTGAAGTCTCAGCTCTCAAAGTTGTCAGAATGTCTGAACTGTGTAAAATGACGACCCAAGGGGTCTATTTATAGTGTCAGATCCACCAGATTGTTCGGGGACACGTGTCAGATGATGATACGTTCTGTTATTCGTGATCCGAAATTTATGCTGAAGGTGGCGTTCTCCGGCCAGGGCTTACACACTAGGCGGCCTTCAGGGCTTACGCATGACGGAGCAGCCTGTACAACGGAGTACGCTGGACGGTTAACTTCACAAAACTATTGCTTCCAGCCTTCCTGATGCTACTTTTATGCTGCCATTACGCCTTTTATGCGTGCATACGATAGGATACACCATTAAGTCCCCCCAGTTTAATGAGTTAAGCATTTGAAAATTGATTAAGTTGTTAAACTTGAAATAACGCATGCCAACCAAGTCTTCACGTTTTCCTTTTGCATTGGGAAGTACATCACACGCATTAAATGATAGGCAAATTTTTCTGACATTATGATGATTGCTTTTTGCACAGCTAAAATACCTCACGCGCCTCTAGATGTAAAAAGACTCTTCGATGTACTCACCTTCTTATCTTGTCCTTACACATGTGTGGCTGAAAACAAAACCCCCAAAATCATCACTGATTACAGCTGTTATATCTTTTTTGCTTTTTCACCACCATAAACCCTAATCGATCATCTACTTTTACAACTTCCTTCTACAGTGTTCATCTTCCTCCATCAATACCTTCGTCTCTTCCTGTTTCATTAGAACATTAATGGCAGCCATAAAGGATGTTTCAGCTATTCATAGCAGAGTAAATGAAAAATATTTAGGCGAGTTACTGCAACATTTTCCTAGATTAGCTGGCGTTGAACCAGTGATTCCTGCAATCAATGCCAGAGCCTGCTCACCGTCCCCTGGCAAGTTTCTATTTATGGCCATTCAATTTTCAATTTTTGCTTACGTCTACTATTTACACCATTCTTCTTAGAAGTTTGCAAGTTTTATGGTGTTGCTGTTGGTCAATTTGAACCAGCATCATTTCGAAAGATTCTAATTTTTGAAATGTATTGTAACGCAAGAAATATTGAACCATCTGTTCGAATATTTTGCCATTTGGTACGTATAGCTTGCCATGAAAAAGGTTGGTTCACATTCAATAAAGTTCATGGATTTTTTGAAACCTGCACTTGATCATCCCGACGATAACTGGTATGCTTCATTTATCTTTATTAATGAAGATGCAATTGATAACCAATACGCAGCTACTCGAGTGTGGCGCAAACACTTGCATACCGTATCAGTTACCTTCCCAAAACTAATTACCAAGGAAAACATTTTGTTTAAGAAGATTAAAGCTGAACAAATCAATGACATTAAATATGGGGAACACATACTTTCACTGACATCCGTTGTCACGACCCGGAAAATTTCGACTAATTTTAAACCAAACTCTCAATAGGATATTGTATTTTCAACACGATAAGCAAAGTTTTTTTGGTTAGATCTTAAAAATTTTGAACTGTTTCATTTATTCAATTGACCTTCGACTGTTCTCGACGATTCACGAACAACTATTTGTAAATAGATACATATATATGTGTGTGTATATAAATGTGTATATAAATATTACTTGGGAATATATAAAATAATATTAAATATATTTGTTTAAAAATATATAATATATATTTATGTGATAAAACTTGTTAGTTAAAACTGATTATATATAGAGAGAGAGTAAATGGAAAATGAATGATTTTGAGCTTAATTGGCAAACGTCGGTAACACTCGGTTGATGTTTCGTTAGTTTTAATATAGATATAAATACATGTTCATGAATGATTTAAATAAAAGTTGAACTGTAAATCGATTACGAAGATTTTAGATTTGTTAAAAGTATTTTTGCCTTTTAAAGTTTAAATATTGGTACTCCGTACATATAAATCGGAACAGAAAATAAATAATTTTCGAACCTTTTTGATCGGGTTTCCAACAGGTAATAAGTGAAAGAATAAAATATAATTAAACTAAAAATTCGGAATTTTTAGGAGCACTTTTATATATTAACTATTTAGCAATGGACACAATAGTACTACGAATTTAATTGTCGGCATATATTAACCAATTATAAAATAGTGTTTATCTTAGGAACACGTTTTATTATCATATATTATTTATTATATTATTTATTTATTATTATATTATATAGTACATATTTCTGTTATCAATTACAATCCGTGATAATTAGATTATGATTGAGGAATACTGTTTAAATCATTTATGAGATATTATATCTCACTATATATATTCCAAATATATTAGATCATCTCTCCGACCTAAAACCCTCAACACCACCGTTACCTTCTCGTTTGCTGTTTAGGATCACCAACAAAACCATATCACCACATCTCTTCCTCACTCCCTCTCTTCATCTTCAACCTCAAAACACCTTCAAACCGGTTCACCATGTCAATCAACCACCTTCCTTCTGTTTCATTCTTCGTTTACCAATCCAACCCGAACCACTCTTGATTACTACTACAACTAGTCGACAACCTCACGGCTACCACCACTTCCGGCTATTCTCACAACTATATCACCCCATATATCCTCTCTCTCTCTTGTTAAAACTCGTCACCACCCATCGTGATCATCATCATAATGAACCTCTACAACAACCATCGTCACTTTATTCTTCAACCCATTTAACCACCACCATCTCCATTGAACAACACCAAGAGTCACCATCCTCCATCACCATAATCACCACCTTACTCGACCAACACCATCATCGAATCCTTATCAACAAATGCCACTAATTATTTGTATTCAAAAACCAAAACAACAACATAAACGTACCTGTTTTCGATTCCATCTTACTTTTGTTTCGACCCAATTCTCAAGCCGAATATATATATATATATATATATATATATATATATATATATATATATATATATATATATATATATATATATATATATATATATATATATATATATATATATATATATTTCTTTCCTGTTTCCTCCACGAATAACAATCCATAACACCACCCTTAATAATGTAAACCGTCACCCCATAACCTAGCCATCCAGTACCTCCCTTACCGTTACGCTACTGCTGCCAATTACTATTTAATAGCCACACAACTCGCTACTACAGCTGCTCATCTGTTTCCTAACTTCTTCCTGAACAAACACAACTATCTCTATATCTCTCTCTCATATTTTCCATCTCTCTTGACCTCTCTCTCTCCTCTTAGTGATTGTAAACCACCACCACCGAATCCCTACAGCAACTACTATCTATCATTATTGTTATTCGATGCCCAACAGACCCAAACTCATCGAATATGTACTGCAAATCGCTGTAACTGTTACTTATATTATTTTTTTTGTTTCCATTCAAATCACAAATAGACCTCACAGATCAATACCATCGAATACCATCAACTGTGTTGTAACGTTACTACTGCGTTTACTTCTGATACTTTTAAAACAGCGAAAATGATGATCAATAGAATTATTGGCGAGGTTGTCCACTAAAGAAGAGTATCATTATATATATATAGAATATGATATACGATGAATGAAAATAGGGGATTGAAAAGATAATGACAGTGATAATGATATGGGAATAATGATGAAAAGGTTAGTGTGAATTAGGTGTAAAGTTCGGATAAAAAAAAGAAATCAAACACCGAAATCTTTTTAGTCCTGTAGGGTTTGTCGACTTAATTTGCTGCGTGATTACCAGGACCGAACTAATTTCTAAATCTTGGGCCACTATAAACTAATTGGGCTGAGATCTTATTTCGGTTGGGCTAATGTAAGTTGGGCTAGGGTATGGATATACAACGAAGAGATGGGTTATAAGGTTTCGATTCACTAACAAATAAGAAAAACGCAAATGGTCTGATGGTTAAGGGGGTTGTGTGTTGAACGAGAGGTCTCAGGTTCGAGCTTGGGTAGTGGCAAAATTTTTTAGGAAGCTTATTTGATCATTTAAAGGTAGTATTTATTATATTTATTATTATCATTATAATTAAAATTATGAGAATTATCATTTTTATTAAAAGTAATATTTTATTATTATTTTATTAAAATTAGTAATAAAATTATCATTATCATTAAAATTACCATTTATTGTTAAATTTAATATTTTTATTAAAACTATTAGTTTTATTAAGTTTATCATTATTATTAGAATTACCATTATTTCTATTTTTATTACAATTATCATTATTTTAGTATTATTATAATTATTATATTAGCAAACAAATAACGTTTTTATAAAACTATATTACATACTAATATTTTTTTTAAAACTAAAATATTATTATTATTTAAGTTACATATAAAAATATCTTAATATAATCATATATATATACATAACAATTAAAATATAGATTGTACTAAAATAAGTTCTTATTATTATTTGATATATATTACTGATATAGGTTCGTGAATCCAAGGCCAACCCTACACTTGTTAAATGTCGTCATATGTATTTTTACTACAAAATACAATAAAGTGAGTTTCATTTGCTCCCTTTTTAATTGTTTTTGCAATATATATTTTTGGGCTAAGAATACATGCGCTGTTTTTATAAATGCTTTACGAAATAGACACAAGTACTTAAAAAATATATTCTACGTTGAGTTGTACCACTGGCATACTTCCCTGTAGCTTGGTAACTACCATTTACATGTGGTATTGTAAACGCGAATCCTGTTGATAGATCTATCGGGCCTGACAACCCCAACCGGACTGGACGACCAGTATTCAACGGTTGCACAGTACTTCGTTTCGTTACTACACTTGGTACAGTGTAGGGAGATTTCATAATAAAGGGAGTATGCGACGTTGATTAAATGTTAAGTATAGTTACCAAGTGCTCAACCACTTAGAATGCTTTACATACATTTACGAGTGTATTATGTTTATGATTATGAAATCTTGTGGTCTATTAAGATATTAAAAAGATTGTTATGATAAACCTATGAACTCACCAACCTTTTGGTTGACACTTTTAAGCATGTTTATTCTCAAGTACGAATTAGGTCTTCCGCTGTGCATTTGCTCATTTTAAGGACATTACTTGGAGTCGATCATCGTAATGGGACCAAATGATGAAGACTTCGTCCGGGGGGGATAAGGACGGGCCCTTTCAGTTGGTATCAGAGCAGTGGTCTAAGTGAACTAGGTCTTGCATTAGTGTGTCTAACTGATAGTTGTTTAGATGCATTAGTGAGTCTGGACTTCGACCGTGTCTGCATGTCAAAAGTTTTGCTTATCATTTCTAGTCAAAAATCATCTTCTTATCATTCTTAGTCTAGACATGTCTTACTGCCTCTATTGCATAGACAATGTATAGATAAATTCATATCTTAGCATATATGTTATTGTTACCTTTGTCTGACAGCTTCCGTAGATTTCTCTGTAACTTAAGGGATTTTAGTATTATATATGCATATGTAAATTATGTATTGCAGGGTACTAATCTACATCCTATAAACTATTTCTTATCGAAAATCCTTCATCTAATCGTATGAGATAAATCCCTCAACCAGTTCGAATTCCTCAGATTCCGACAGCTATTTCGATATGGAGTTTCACGCCAGTTCTGAAAGCAGCGTCACCAGAATGAATCAATCAATCAGCCATCCCCAATTCATCTGATGGGTTTCGTAGTCGACTTAATCAATGGAGATGAGAAGAAGGCAATCCTTTCCAATAACCGAATTCAACTCTTGGTGAAAAACCTGAAACACTTACCGGCAAACCTATCTGAAACACCATCTTTAGCCTCATCTCCAGGGTAGCTCGTCACGATTATCTTCTATCTAAAATTCTGAACCTTATTCATTCGCCCATTCCTACCGACAACCATCCCGGAATAATAGAAGAAGTCAACGAACTTCGCGCTCGAGTTATAGTTTTGGAAAATATGGTGCAAAACTTACGAGCACCAGCAGCATCACCGTCAATAACAATACCACTGACACCAACAATCCAAGTTTCAACATCACACGCCTCAATATCTCATTCTGTACCTCGAGCATAATCATCGTTCTACGCAACATTTTATCTAGTTTATCTTCATTCTACATATCGTTCTACATCGATTATCTTTGCTCGACATGGCGATTATGTAATTTCTAAAGTTGTAGAGATTATGTAATCTAGTATTAACGATAAATCAAATGAGTTTAATATCTTATTGACTCATTAAATCTATGATTACATCTGAAGAAAATATATATGCAAGTATATTTTCATAAAGATTGTAATTAAAATTCTTTTGTACAAACTGTTAATGGTGAAAATATTTTAGCGGGTAGGTAATACCAAAGGAATATTTAGATTTCACATTAATCAGTTACACGGTACATTCTTCGACTCTGATTCAACAGTCAGTCACTATCCTACTTGTATCCATAGATATACGTATCCGTTCACCACATAATCCATTTTTGTTCAATTTCATATTTGGATTTTGACCTATCAAAATCCAACAAGTGGCATAATGAAGAAAACATCGGACAAAGTAAAATTTGTTAGAAACAAACGAACTAACTAATTGAAATATTGTTAAGAATCCACGCTAACTGTTCCTAGCTAACTGATTACATTTTATTTATCGCAATTTAATTATCGCAATTTTATTTATCGTCATTTAAATTCTGTTATTTACTTTACGCATTTAATTTATTGTCATTTAATTTCTGTTATTTATTTTACGTACTTTAAATAACGGGACACGTATACAAGGTTTCGACATATCATATTGACCCATCTATATATCTATCTTGGAACAACCATAGACACTCTATATGTAAATGACGGAGTTAGCTATACAGGGTTGAGGTTGATTTCAAAATATATATATATATAGTTTGAGTTGTGATCAATACTGAGACCGGTACACGGGTCACGATACGTATTAATTAATTCGAATGTTATATATTAAACTATATATGAACTATTGGACTATTGGACTATTGGACTACTAACTTTGGACAATTAAAATGAATTAAAATATTGATTATAATATATGAAACTAAATAATTCTTCAAGTTTGCCACTTGATTTCATCTTAAACCTCTTTTGTATCTTGACGATTATAATCTGCGTCTAAACCTTTCGTAAATCTTGAAAACACCTCAATCGAGAGGATGAACCAACCGCATTTCATCTATGTAAGAAGAGATTGATGCATATAGTTACGCACTTGAAAACTTTCGGCACCTGAGTAAATGTTTAACACATACCTGTGCTAGTTCCTTTGGCGTTATTATTACCCAAAATAACTTTGCAATTCCTTTCCAAATTTGCCAAATTTTGTCACAGCTCCAGCAAGTTGATTTTGACTTTTTGTTCAAAACAACCTTATTATAACCTCGGAATATATGCGTACTCTTTTATTGTTACCGGAGAACCTTTTATATTTCACCATATTACCATCAGCGTTTAATCATCTAAAAACACAATTCTCCTGAAACCACCTCGGTTTGATAATCGATGACTCAGAGCCGTTAACTTTGAAAATGCTGACGAAGCAGCATGTTGTAGATGGTCTTAATGGCCAAAAGTTGATGATAAAGAAGGAAGTGTTAGGAACGCTTGATAGAAAATGTGGTACTAAAAACGGATTGAGCAAAACATGAAGAAGACCAAGGACAAATACAAGGACCAAACCCTATATTCAAAGAATCCAGGTAATTCTGGATCCGATGAAATCTTTAAAGAATATCATGCTCCGAAGTCATGTTAAAATCTTGCGAAAAATCTTTCTTCATTAACCATCGAACTTAGAAATTCCAAAATATCATCATAAATATCTTCGATATTTCTGAAGATATTTTCATAAATATTCTTGTTCGAAATTATCTACCTCTTTGTATTTCTGTATTCCATTATATTGGAAACTTCTGTAAAGTCTAAGTATAAATTATGAATGAATTGTGGAGAAGTGTTGGGAACTGAAGCATGAGTTAGTATAATATAATGTGCTTGGCCAACGTGATTATATTACAGTAAGTCATGCTGAGTTTCTAATGAAACGTGATGATTCTCAGTACCATCATCATGTGCCATGTTACACAACTCTTTCATTCTATTTAACCTCTAAACATATCCAGAAAATATTTCCTTGATATCTCTGTTCTTCCGTAACTTCGATAATCTGCTAATAAATCGTGCGATTACATTTCCTTTCCGATTAGAAGATTTCTTTAAATTCCTTGAATTCTAAAAATCACCCTTGACTATGTTAGAAGTTAAGACGAACCTCTAATCATTTCATTTCACTCTTTTGTGATAAGTTTCATTCGTACGCTTCACATAATCGAACCGTTTTATCTATATTAAGCAATAATGATAAAACTCTATTTATCAACTCATATTCGTCATGAAAACATTTTTATTGTCCGTCATAACGACCTCACTCAAATTTCGGGGACGAAATTTCTTTGACGGGTAGGTACTGTCACGACCCGGAAAATTTCGACTAATTTTAAACCAAACTCTCAATAGGATATTGTATTTTCAACACGATAAGCAAAGTTTGTTAGGTTAGATCTCAAAAATTTTGAACTGTTTCATTTATTCAATTGACCTTCGACTGTTCTCGACGATTCACGAACAACTATTTGTAAATAGATACATATATATGTGTGTGTATATAAATGTGTATATAAATATTACTTGGGAATATATAAAATAATATTAAATATATTTGTTTAAAAATATATAATATATATTTATGTGATAAAACTTGTTAGTTAAAACTGATTATATATAGAGAGAGAGTAAATGGAAAATGAATGATTTTGAGCTTAATTGGCAAACGTCGGTAACACTCGGTTGATGTTTCGTTAGTTTTAATATAGATATAAATACATGTTCATGAATGATTTAAATAAAAGTTGAACTGTAAATCGATTACGAAGATTTTAGATTTGTTAAAAGTATTTTTGCCTTTTAAAGTTTAAATATTGGTACTCCGTACATATAAATCGGAACAGAAAATAAATAATTTTCGAACCTTTTTGATCGGGTTTCCAACAGGTAATGAGTGAAAGAATAAAATATAATTAAACTAAAAATTCGGGATTTTTAGGAGCACTTTTATATATTAACTATTTAGCAATGGACACGATAGTACTACGAATTTAATTGTCGGCATATATTAACCAATTATAAAATAGTGTTTATCTTAGGAACACGTTTTATTATCATATATTATTTATTATATTATTTATTTATTATTATATTATATAGTACATATTTCTGTTATTAATTACAATCCGTGATAATTGGATTATGATTGAGGAATACTGTTTAAATCATTTATGAGATATTATATCTCACTATATATATTCCAATTATATTAGATCATCTCTCCGACCTAAAACCCTCAACACCACCGTTACCTTCTCGTTTGCTGTTTAGGATCACCAACAAAACCATATCACCACATCTCTTCCTCACTCCCTCTCTTCATCTTCAACCTCAAAACACCTTCAAACCGGTTCACCATGTCAATCAACCACCTTCTTCCTGTTTCACTCTTCGTTTACCAATCCAACCCAAACCACTCTTGATTACTACTACAACTAGTCGACAACCTCACGACTACCACCACTTCCGGCTATTCTCACAACTATATCACCCCATATATCCTCTCTCTCTCTTGTTAAAACCCGTCACCACCCATCGTGATCATCATCATAATGAACCTCTACCACAACCATCGTCACTTTATTCTTCAACCCATTTAACCACCATCATCTCCATTGAACAACACCAAGAGTGACCATCCTCCATCACCATAATCACCACCTTACTCGACCAACACCATCATCGAATCCTTATCAACAAATGCCACTAATTATTTGTATTCAAAAACCAAAACAACAACATAAACGTACCTGTTTTCGATTCCATCTTACTTTTGTTTCGAACCAATTCTCAAGCCGAATATATATATATTTTCTTCTTTCCTGTTTCCTCCACGAATAACAATCCATAACACCACCCTTAATAATGTAAACCGTCACCCCATAACCTAGCCATCCAGTACCTCCCTTACCGTTACGCTACTACTGCCAGTTACTATTTAATTGCCACACAACTCGCTACTACAGCTGCTCGTCTGTTTCCTAACTTCTTCCTGAACAAACACAACTATCTTTATATCTCTCTCATATTTTCCATCTCTCTTGACCTCTCTCTTTCTCCTCTTAGTGATTGTAAACCACCACCACCGAATCCCTACAGCAACTACTATCTATCATTATTGTTATTCGATGCCCAACAGACCCAAACTCATCGAATATGTACTGTAAATTGCTGTAACTGTTACTTATTTTTTTTTTCCATTCAAATCACAAATAGACCTCACAGATCAATACCATAGAATACCATCAACTGTGTTGCAACATTACTACTGTGTTTACTTCTGATACTTTTAAAACAGCGAAAATGATGATCAATAGAATTATTGGCGAGGTTGTCCACTAAAGAAGAGTATCATTATATATATAGAATATGATATACGATGAATGAAAATAATGGGGATTGAAAAGATAATGACAGTGATAATGATATGGGAATAATGATGAAAAGGTTAGTGTGAATTAGGTGTAAAGTTCGGATAAAAAAAAGAAATCAAACACCGAAATCTTTTTAGTCTTGTAGGGTTTGTCGACTTAATTTGCTGCGTGATTACCAGGACCGAACTAATT
Organism: Rutidosis leptorrhynchoides; assembly: GCF_046630445.1. Classification (NCBI taxonomy): domain Eukaryota; kingdom Viridiplantae; phylum Streptophyta; class Magnoliopsida; order Asterales; family Asteraceae; genus Rutidosis; species Rutidosis leptorrhynchoides. The sequence goes on from NC_092340.1 coordinate 230,418,592, forward strand.
TCTAAATCTTGGGCCACTATAAACTAATTGGGCTGAGATCTTATTTAGGTTGGGCTAATGTAAGTTGGGCTAGGGTATGGATATACAACGAAGAGATGGGTTATAAGGTTTCGATTCACTAACAAATAAGAAAAACGCAAATGGTCTGATGGTTAAGGGGGTTGTGTGTTGAACGAGAGGTCTCAAGTTCTAGCTTGGGTAGTGGCAAATTTTTTTAGGAAGCTTATTTGATCATTTAAAGGTAGTATTTATTATATTTATTATTATCATTATAATTAAAATTATGAGAATTATCATTTTTATTAAAAGTAATATTTTATTATTATTTTTATTAAAATTAGTAATAAAATTATCATTATCATTAAAATTACCATTTATTGTTAAATTTAATATTTTTATTAAAACTATTATTTTTATTAAGTTTATCATTATTATTAGAATTACCATTATTTCTATTTTTATTACAATTATCATTATTTCAGTATTATTATAATTATTATATTAGCAAACAAATAACGTTTTTATAAAACTATATTACATACTAATATTTTTTTTTAAAACTAAAATATTATTATTATTTAAGTTACATATAAAAATATCTTAATATAATCATATATATATATACATAACAATGAAAATATAGATTGTACTAAAATAAGTTCTTATTATTATTTGATATATATTACTGATATAGGTTCGTGAATCCGAGGCCAACCCTACACTTGTTAAATGTCGTCATATGTATTTTTACTACAAAATACAATAAAGTGAGTTTCATTTGCTCCCTTTTTAATTGCTTTTGCAATATATATTTTTGGACTGAGAATACATGCGCTGTTTTTATAAATGCTTTACGAAATAGACATAAGTACTTAAAAAAATATATTCTACGTTGAGTTGTACCACTGGCATACTTCCCTGTAGCTTGGTAACTACCATTTACATGTGGTATTGTAAACGCGAATCCTGTTGATAGATCTATCGGGCCTGACAACCCCAACCGGACTGGATGACCAGTATTCAATGGTTGCACAGTACTTCGTTTCGTTACTACACTTGGTACAGTGTAGGGAGATTTCATAATAAAGGGAATATGCGACGTTGATTAAATGTTAAGTATGGTTACCAAGTGCTCAACCACTTAGAATGCTTTACATACACTTACGAGTGTATTATGTTTATGATTATGAAATCTTGTGGTCTATTAAGATATTAAAAAGATTGTTATGATAAACCTATGAACTCACCAACCTTTTGGTTGACACTTTTAAGCATGTTTATTATCAGGTACGAATTAGGTCTTCAGCTGTGCATTTGCTCATTTTAAGGACATTACTTAGAGTCGATCATTGTAATGGGACCAAATGATGAAGACTTCGTCCGGGGGGATAAGGACGGGTCCTTTCATCCGTAAGCCAAGATTGGGATATCACACAAGGTTATGCCTGTGTTCTTGCCGGGAGGAAGAGTAAGCATTTACTTTTGCTACATTTGCTTAATAAGATGCCCTCCTTTATCTATCCAATTAACTGCTGTGACTTTTAAACTTTTTGCAGAAATTACACCGCTTACCGCCATGTGGTCATCGGTTTATTCACAGCTTACCTTTACTACTCAGAAAATTATTGATGATACCCCCAAGATAGATGAAGTGAGGGAGGAGGAGGATGAAGAAGAAGAAGAAGACATAGGTATGAATCGAGTTGCCTCTAGAGAATGTCGTGCCTCGGGTAATGATAACACTGGATTATGTAAAATACCATACCAAAACCTGTACATTTTTTTCTTGTATGCCCAGTACTGGTGGATTTTATAATCCAAACCCTTCCTTATATTTTATGCCACCCTTGAAATGTTGTGAAGCATATTGGAACTCTTTTATAAGTAACAATTTCCCTTTATCTCCAACAGCTAGTGCATCACATCAAGACACTACATTAGCAAATCTTCCGCCTTCCGCCAAGAGGAGAAGAACTAGTCAAATTCCTCCGTCATCCGCTCAACAAGGAGCTGGCCCTAGTTCTTCTTAACAACAAATTACGCTTCCCAATCTTGATACAAACATGCTTTCCTCCCTTTTAAAAGGACCACCACACTCATACGAAGATTTCATGACTTTTTTGAATGCCATGGTGTGTCCTTCACTAGCCCAATTCTTTAGCAACCTATCTGATTCAGATGCCAAGAAGGTTAAGGCACAAAGTATCATTCTGAACATTGCTTCTGGTTTAAATGACCTTCAACGCCTATCTGACTTGCAAAACAATGAAGTCACTACAAATAAGGAGCTATATGCTGAAAAGGAGAAAGTAGCCAGGACAGAACGAATAGCCACAGAGATAAAGAGGGAATACGAGTTAATGAAGAGGCTTTATGAAAATACCAACAATTAAAGGGCGGAGAATAAGGAGCAAGTCAAAGAATTATCTTTTAGAAAAAAGCAGAATCTGAGCAAAATTGATGAACTAGTAAAGGAGAACGAAAAAATGCTTGAGCAAAATAACATATTGAAAGAACATCTTAAAGCCAAAGATGAGAACGAAAGATGAATGATAACTGGCATCCCTGCGCTTGTTGAGCGTATCTTTAATTGCCAAGCTCTGTCTCACAGGATTTTTGAGTTTGTCCGTCTTGCGAAGTCTGCTGAACGACTAAATTTTTTCAACTTTATGAAAAGAAAACTGCCAGAATTGCCAAGTCCGATGCCTGTTGTTATTACATCAAAGATTAATGAAAACGCCATAAAAGAAGCTGATGCAGCCGATGCACTAATAGAAAATATGAAATTTTCTGATCTTAAAAATCTTTGTAAAAGGCCGGATGTAACAATAGATGATGTATTGAATTATACTCCGCAGGATGAATGAAATACTATGTTTTTATACATCTGCTTTTACATAACGTTTAATAGTATACTTGGTTATGTGTATTAGAAATATATGCTGTAACTTAGTAAGATTGTTGTAGTGAACAATGCATAAGATATTGAGATTGTACTTTGTAATCATTATAGTTATAAACATGAAAATCATATTCTCCGTCATACGCCTTCCGTCATGAAACGCATGAGGAAAAGTTATGAATTACTTTCGCCTTTAAATATTTTGCTGGACACTATGATCCATTTTCCGTTTTGCTCTGCATTTTGTGTATATAAGTTGTGTCATGACATTTTTTGTAGATTCGTTTCATCGCTTCGATGCTTTAGTGAGTTCTACATGTCTCACTATCAATACAACCATTTTGAGTATGATTGTACTTCTACCACCGAAAGGCTTTCTTTCTTTCTGCGGGTAGGGATGACACTCAGCTATGTGACATCTGGGCTAAAAAATCCTTGGCCGGATAAAATTTGTGAAAAATATTGCCATAAGAATAATTGCTATTATTCATATTCTTAAAGAAATTTTTACATTTATGACTATATCTCATGCATTTGACAGTTGATCAAGCTGTCCATGCATATAGTGCTACGCATAAAATTTCTTTAAATTCATTGCATTCCAAGCTCTTTCATATTGCTCAACGGAAGGCGCAGCAAGCATGTATGATCCATTCTGATTTACTTTCGTGACCTTATAATGTCCTTCCCATTTTGGGGCTAGCTTTCCAAATTTGATTTGGCTGCTTGCCTCATTATCACGTAGTACTAAATCACCTACTTCAAACTGCACATGCTGCACTTTCTTGTTATAATATTTTGCCATTTTATGCTTGTGATCTGCTTGCCGGATGGCGGCCATCAACGTTCTTTCCTCCAACAAGTTGAGATTCTCCCTTAACGCCTCAGAATTAGCCTCAACATCAAATGCCATAATGCGTTGCGTTGGCACACATATTTCAGCCGGTATCACTGCCTCTGTACCATACACCAGACTGAAAGGTGTTTCCCCCGTGCTCCGCTTTGGCGTCGTCCGGTGTGCCCACAATACATTTGGCAGCTCATCCACCCATCCGGTTTGACTTAGACCCAACCGTGCCTTAATACCAGCAACGATTTCCTTGTTGGTAACCTCCACTTGTTCGTTCGCTTAAGGATGAGCAACAGATGTAAAGTTTTGCTTTATGCCTAGCTCTTCACACCAACTCCGAAATGGATTTTCTGCAAATTGCTTGCCGTTATCGCTGACTATTTCATTTGGCACCCCATAACGGCATATAATATCATGCCAAACAAACTTCTTGACATTTTCTCCTGTGATTTTTGCTAAAGCCTTTGCTTCAACCCATTTCATGAAAAAATCGATCGCTACCACCAAGAACTTAGCATTACCAGTGCTCCTATTGAATGGCCCCACAATATCAATAGCCCATTTACAGAACGGCCAAGTGGATGACACCGGTATCAAGTCATACTTTGGAAGACGCTGAATTGCACCATGCCTCTGACAATTCTCACATGTTTTTATGATTTCTGCGACATCCCGATAAGGGGAAGGCCAAAAATACCCTTGTCGCATGATCCGTGATGCCACAGTACGGAAACCGGAGTGTTGAGAACAAACTCCTTCATGCATTTCTTTGACCACTTTTAATGCTTCATCATCGGTTAAACACCTTAACAACGGACCATTGTATGATTTTCGATAAAGGACACCACTAACAATTTCATACATTGGCGCGGTCACTCTTATTCTTCTTGCTTCCGCCTTATCAACAGGTAACCATCCGTCATGCAAATATCTCAAATACGGAGTCATCCAAGTTTCCTTAGCTCCTTCAACTATTGCAATAATTGGTTTTCCATGTATTGATTTTTCCTTAAGTTCTTCCACCAACACTCGTTTGTGCAAATGATCAAAGGTTAAAGTAGCTAACTTGCTCAAGACGTCAGCTTTTTTGTTCTTATTTCGAGGGATTTGCACGACTTCAAGGTTATCAAATTTCTTTGAAATTGCCTCCACCAACGGAGGCCGGAGAGTAATGCCTCATACTCTGCTTCATTGTTTGAAGCATAAAAACAGAATTTCAATGCATAATATACTCTTCACCGTCTGGACTTGTTAAAACTAGCCCTGCACCTGTTCCCTCTTCACTGGATGCCCCATCAGTGTGTAACTCCCACTCATGCTGTGATGGTGTCATTTTGTTGTCATACTCTACTTTTTCATTTGTCTCCAAGAGGATGTGATGACCCGGGAATTTCCGACCAAATTTAAACTTAATCTTTATATGTTTTCGACACGATAAGCAAAGTCTGTAATGTTGAGTCTCGAAAACTTTGAAACTAGGTTCATATATTCAATTGACCTTTGACACTCCCGACGATTCACGAACCATTGTTGTAAATAAAGATAACTATATATATAAATAATAATGGAAAGTAATATAATATAATAAGATCAAATATGTAAATAAGATATAAAAATAATTGTGTTATACTTAAAAAGAATTTATATATAAATATATGGTTTTTATAGATAATTATAATATGAACACTGTAATATATATAAGAATTTAATACTCAATATAAGTTACTATAAATATATTATTAAATATTACATGATTGATAATTTACATATATTAAATGTAAAGACAAGTTAAGATTATAGTTGTCATAATACCTTCATTATTAATATTAATATCGATATCAAAATTTGCTTTATTAATTATAATTGTAATTTAATTATTATCAGATACTATTATTGTTATTATTATTAAGTATTAGTACTATAAATATTGTTAGTATAATTATTATTTAGAATTATAAATATTATGATTATTAATATTATTATCATTGTTAATATCACTATTATATTATAATGAGTAGTAAAATTTTGACTAAGATTATTATTTTTATATTTACCATTATCATTAAAAATCATTATTATTATAAATGTTCTTAGAAAATAATATAATTTATTATGTGTATCATTAATAATATTATTATTATTAATGATTATTATTATTAAACTTATTGAAAATTATCATTTTGGTTATTAATAATATCATCATATTATTATCTTATTTCCAAAAATTATTATTTTAAAAATATTATTAATAATAATTAATAAAATTATAATTAACATTATTACTAATGTATTCATTAATTATTAATAATTTAGTATATAATTTATATAAAAGAAAAGGTAGTGCATAATCTGTTTTCCCATCCATATCTAAACTGTGTAGGAATTTTGTAATTGTCGCACTATATTACAAATTATAGCATCAATCATACATCCAGTTGTAAATCATATTCTAACTTTATATTTTTTTTTCTTTTCTTTCTCTTACTTCCTGATCGAACATAATCCATCGACCCTTTCATTCATAGCAAAATCGACCCCTTTCCAGTGTTAAATTAATCCTTCCACTTTCTGTCATCAATTAATCAATACAACTGTTTTAAATTTTTTAATTTTGTTAAATTAAACAAAGTTTTTTTTTATAAAAAAGCTTATTATGCTCTGTACGCTTGAATTTTTAGCCAAAACTCAATTTTTTAACCAATTTCGAAATCTATAAATGCAGAGCTATTAGTGATCATATAGTGATTCTCTCTGTGAATTTTCAAGCCTCAATTTATTATATCGATTGATAATTTTAGAGTCAAACTTTCGGATTCAAAAGTCAACATTCTTGTTCATAGAAAAATTCGATTTCCAGATAATGATTTATGTTCAATTAAGGATTCAGATAGTTTCTAATAGTGATTTGAAAACTTTTTCATGTTATAATGATGGCCTGAAACGTTCTAAAAACTAAAAATCGAATTTGAGTTCAAAAGAGTTCTTCGCGACTGTTACAGCAAACTTATATATATATATATATATATATATATTTTCTCTTTCTGGTCTGTTGAATACAATCCCTTTAGAACAAGACTTTTCTAATTAAATTTCAATTCTAAATGCAAACTAGTAATACGCTGTTATGATTAATCGGTCCCCTAGTAGAATCGATTTATATGAAGAAGATGAATACAAGATATACGGGCTATACATATTTAAAAGTGGTATTAGTTAGGAAAAATGGAAACAGACGAGTGGTTAGGGTGTTTATCGGATGAGCGAGAGGTCTCGGGTTCGAGCCCGGACAGTGGTGTATTTTTTTGGAACACGTTTTCTTGTGTTCTTCAAAGGTTGTTACTTAAACTATTATTATTATTATTATTATTATTATTATTATTATTATTATTATTATTATTATTATTATTATTATTATTATTATTATTATTATTATTATTATTAGAATTGTAGTTATTATTATCATTATTATTGTATTTATGATTATTATTATGGTAATGAATAAGTGAGAATAATTATCAGTTAAAGTTTTGATTATATATATATATATATATATATATATATATATATATATATATATATATATATATATATATATATATATATATATATAGGTTATAAATATAAATATTTTTGTAAAGATAGTTAAACTTATAATTAAGTGATGATGCAAAATGAAATATTATTATCATTTATCTAAGTAATAATACTATCAGTATAGTTATTACTAATATTATCTTTGGGTATTATTATTATTATTATAGTTATTATTAATATTATTACTTTTTATTACTAGTATTAGTATTATATTTACTGTATTAGCAAAATGATTATTAATATAAACTATGATATCATTATTATTACTATTACTACTAGTATTATCATTTAACGATTATTATTATTACCAATACTATTATTATTATTATCATTATTAGTAATATTAATATCATTATTATTAATAACATTATTATTATCATCCTTAGTATTATTACTACTCATTATTAGTATTAGATATAATTATCAATATTGTTGTAAAAATAAAACAACTTATCATTATTATTATTAAAGATTATCATTATCCTTCTTATTATTAGTATTATCATTATTAATAACGTTATCCTTATTATTTTTAGCAAATTATTATTATCAAAACTACCATTTTAGTAAATAAATATTTTGAACATTAAAAATACTTAGTACATATGGCAAACTAATAATATTTCTTAAATATACTACTAAACATATATATATATATATATATATATATATATATATATATATATATATATATATATATATATATATATATATATATTAATACAACTAAATGTATAGATATTAATACATGCAAAATAAATAAATATAACATATAATTTAAGATATAATATAGATATACGTTTTTAAATGGAATTTAGCATAAATTCTATATAATTGCAAATATACAAATAATATATTTAATAATAGATGAAATTTTGTGAATTCCATTATATGTTTTAATATATATATACAAATGATATAGGTTCGTGAATCCGAGGCCAACCCTGCATTGTTCAGTATCGTCGTATGAATATTTTTACTACAAAATATTGGATAGTGAGTTTCATTTGAATCCCTTTTACTCTTTACATTTTTGGGCTGAGAATATATGCAAATGCTTTATTAACTGTTTTACAATACTTATATGCGTGAGTTTCATTACTCCCCTTTTAAATGCTTTAGCAATATATATTTTTGGGACTGAGAATACATGCACTGCTTTATAAATGTTTGACGAAATAGACACAAGTAATCGAAACTACATTCTATGGTTGAATTATCAAAATCGAATATGCCCCTTTTATTAAGTCTGGTAATCTAAGAATTAGGGAACAGACACCCTAATTGACGCGAACTCTAAAGATAGATCTATAGGGCCCAACAAGCCCCATCCAAAGTACCGGATGCTTTAGTACTTCGAAATTTATATCATGTCCGAAGGAGGATCCCGGAATGATGGGGATATTCTTATATACAAATTGTGAATGTCGGTTACCAGGTGTTCAATCCATATGAATAATATTTTTGTGTCTATGCATGGGACGTATATTTATGAGAACTGGAAATGAAATTCTTGTGGTCTATTAAAATGATGGAAATGTTTATTTATGTTAAACTAATGAATTCACCAACCTTTTGGTTGACACTTGAAAGCATGTTTATTCTCAGGTACGAAAGAAGTCTTCCGCTGTGTATTTGCTCATTTTAGAGATATTACTTGGAGTCATTCATGACATATTTCAAAAGACGTTGCATTCGAGTCATTGAGTTCATCAAGATTATTATTAAGTCAATTATAGTTGGATATATTCTGAAATGGTATGCATGCCGTCAATTTTCGTTGTAAAGAAAGATTGTCTTTTAAAATGGAATGATGTGTTTGTAAAATGTATCATATAGAGGTCAAATACCTCGCGATGTAATCAACTGTTATGAATCGTTTATAATCGATATGGACTTCGTCCGGATGGATTAGGACGGGTCTTCACAGAGGAAATCTGCCAAAATTTGTCCTTTAACTGCATTTCGGGGAGCAAAATTGATTTCATACTCCCCCAACTCGATGGCCCATTTTGCTAAACGGCCAGATGATTCTGGACGCCGAAGTATTTGCTTCAATGGTTGATCTGTTAACACTAAGATGGGATGACCTTGAAAATATCTTCGTAAACGTCGTGTAGTATGCACAAGGGCATAAACCATGCGGTGAAGTGGTGGATAATTTGTTTCACTAAGCTGCAACACCTTGCTAACAAAATATATAGGCATTTGCACTCCGTTCCATTCTGCGATTAGGACAGAACTTATTGCTTCCTTTGAGACAGCTAAGTATAAAATTAGGGTTTCCACCTCTTTTGGTGCTATTAATGTAGGTAATGTTTTTAACAACTGCTTGATCTCTTGGAATGCATTTTCGGCTTCCGCCGTCCACATAAAATCTTTTTTATTTAAACAGCCCTTTAACACCTTCATGAATGGAAGTGATTTTTTAGCTGCTCTAGACAAGAATCTTGTTAATGCTGCTAGACATCCATGTAGCAGTTGAACATCCTTCTTGCTAGTTGGTGACTTCATATCTTCAATTGCTTGAATTTTCTTAGGATTAGCTTTAATTCTACGTTCTGTGACAATATGACCTAAGAATTTTCCCTCTTCCACACCAAACGTGCACTTCTTGGGATTTAATTTCATGTTAATTTTTCGCAGAGATGCAAAAGTTTCCTGTATATCTCGTAACATCTTTTCTTCAGTATGACTTTTGATGACAATGTCATCAACATAAGCTTCTAAGTTTCGCCCAATTTGATCCTTAAACGCCATATCAATAAGTCCTTGATATGTTGCTCCTGCATTCTTCAAACTAAAAGGCATTTTCATGTAACAGAAAATGCCTTCCGTCGTGTGAAAAGCCGTTTTGTCTTCATCTTTTAAAGCCATTGGGATTTGATGGTATCCCTTAGCTGCATCTAGGAAACATTTGAATCGATACCCTGCCAATGATTCAACCTTCCAATCAATTTCAGGTAAAGGATAATTGTCCTTTGGACATGCTTTATTGATATCCGTGAAATCCACACACATCCGCCATGAGTTGTCCAGCTTCCTAACCATGACCGGATTGGCTACCCATGTCTCTTGCAAGATCCCAGCATCCACCAAACTTCGTACCTCATCACGGAGAAATTTGCTTCTTTCTGGGGCCATGCCACGCTTTTTCTGACAAACAGGATATATGTTGGGATTCACGTTTAGCCTATGCTCTGCAATTTCCCTTGGAACACCAGTCATATCAGACGGCTGCCATGCAAAAACATCTAGATTTGTTGTCAAAATATTGTATAATTTTTTTTTACATTCGGCGAACAACGTGTGCCCAATTATGATTTTCTGATCTGGAAATTTAAGATTTGGTGAAATTGACCCATCATCGTGTATGATTGGCTTAATTACTACCTTTGTTACTTGAGAACACTCAATTGACTTCTGCCGTTCTGCATATAACGTTGCTACTCTGCCTGGTGTTGGAAACTTCATCATACCATGTACAGTTGATGTTACAGCTCCAAACGTCATTAAAGCAGTTCTTCCCAAAATTATGTTGTACTGTGAATTTGCTTTAACCACCTAGAACTCAATGTTAGCTGTGCGTCTTAGGGGTGGCTTGCCCAAGGTTACTTCAAGCAGAATACTTCCTTCAGACCAGGACGGTTCACTTGTAAAACTTGCCAACGGCACATATGTTTCCTTCATTTTTTCTTGTACATCTTTGGGTAGCTGTATGAAGCAATGTTCATAGATAATGTCTGCTCCAGCTCCTGTGTCAGTGTAAATGTTGCGTATTAAGCAATTAGCAACTCGTGCTTCTATAACCACTGGACCATCGGATGGATTTGTGTTACACATAGAAGGAAATGATATTAATTGCTCTTTCCAATCTTCTAACACTTCTGCCTTTCTCCGTTGTCCAGCTTTCCATGGATGTATCATGCCCACTTCTATGGGTATGGATTCGTTATCCTCGCCATCTTTATTAGTGTTGGTGAGATGATTCGTCTTAATAATGGATGGCGCCATTGTTAACACCTATTTCCTTATGAGGTAAGGCTTAGTGTGTCAATAAGATACTAGAAGTAATCTAGCTTTTGGAGGGCAGAGTGTTGCCGATTGATTTTTACCCTTGGGAAATAATCCCTGCAGACCCGGTACACAAGTGTAGAAACTTGTAGGGTGGCTTAATCAATCTGTCGTCCGTAGAGCGTAAAAGTGCTAGCCGGATGACTTCTATTGAGAGAAAGTAGAGAGAGAGAGGTGAAGTCTCAGCTCTCAAAGTTGTCAGAATGTCTGAACTGTGCAAAATGACAACCCAAGGGGTCTATTTATAGTGTCAGATCCACCAGATTGTTCGGGGACACGTGTCAGATGATGATACGTTCTGTTATTCGTGATCCGAAATTTATGCTGAAGGTGGCATTCTCCGGCCAGGGCTTACGCGCTAGGATGCCTTCAGGGCTTACGCATGACGGAGTAGCCTGTACAACGGAGTACGCTGGACGGTTAACTTTATAAAACTGTTGCTTCCAGCCTTCCTGATGCTAGTTTTATGCTGCCAATACGCCTTTTATGCGTGTATACGATAGGATACACCATTAACTTTCATGCATTCTTCTATCATGTCATGAAAAATTGCCATCATGCACCTTTGAAAGGTTTCAGGGGCGTTGCAAAGTCCAAATGGCATGCGTTTATAAGCAAAAGTCCCATAAGGGCACGTGAATGTGGTTTTCTCTTGATCCTCGGGTGCTATTGGAATTTGAAAATATCCGGAAAAACCGTCAAGAAAACAATAGTAACTGTTTCCGTCTAATCTTTCCAACATTTGATCAATGAAAGGTAAGGGAAAGTGATCTTTTCTGGTGGCGTCATTTAATTTTCTATAATCAATACAAACACGCCATCCTGTTACAGTCCTAGTAGGAATAAGCTCATTTTTATCATTTGTGATGACAGTCATACCACCTTCTTAGGTACACATTGAACTGGGCTTACCCATGGACTATCAGAGATTGGATAAATTAATCCTGCATCAAGCAGTTTAATAATTTCTTTCTTAACAACATCTTGCATATTAGGATGTAGTCTTCGTTGGCGTTGCACATACGTTTTATGACCTTCTTCCATAAGGATTTTATGTGTGCAATACGAAGGACTTATTCCTTTAATATCATGAATCTTCCATGCAATAGCTGGTTTATGAGCTTTTAGCACAGAAATGAGTTGACATTTTTCATTTTCTGTAAGAGAAGACGATATTATTACAGGTAATGCAGATTCACCATGTAAATAAGCGTATTCCAAATGGTTTGGATGTGGCTTTAACTCTAATGTCGGTGGTTCTTCTATCGATGATTTATATTGATATTTGTCTTCCTCTTTTAGCATTTGAATTTCTTCTGTTGTTGGTTCATATTCATTAGCCATGAGTGCGGCTAACATTTCAGCTTCATCAATTGGTTCAGTTAATTCTCCTAATGAACATTATCCTGTTCCTTGTAATTCTGGAAATTCTTCTAACAATTCTGCATGTGAATCTATAGTTTGAATATAATAACATGTATCATCTGTAGATTGCGATTGTTGCATTGCTCTATCAACAGAAAAGGTAACAATCTCGTCCTCTATACTTAGGGTCAGTTTCTTACCGAACACATCTATTATTGCTTTAGCCGTGTTTAAGAATGGTCTTCCTAATATGAGAGGAACTCGAGAATCTTCTTCCATGTCCAGAATAAAAAAATCTACTAGAAATACTAAAATACCAACTTTAACTAGCATGTTCTCCATAATCCCTCTAGGATATTTTACTGATCGATCGGCTAGTTGTATGCTTATTCGTGTTGGTTTTAATTCTCCAAGGTCTAGTTTAGCGTATAATGAATACGGCATTAAATTTATACTAGCACCTAAGTCTGCCAATGCTTCTATTGAACTAAGACTACCCAGAAAATATGGAATTGTGAAACTTCCTGGATCTGATATTTTTTCTGGTATCTTATTCAATAGCACTGCAGAACAATTAGCATTCATTGTAACAGCCGAGAGTTCTTCCATTTTCTTTCTATTTGTGATTAGATCATTAAGAAATTTAGCATATCTTAGCATTCCTGATATCACATCAATGAAAGAAAGATTTACATTTATTTGTTTAAATATATCTAAGAATTTGGATTGCTCGGCTTCAAGTCTTTCTTTTCTCATTTTACTCGGGTAAGGAAGTGGTGGTTGATATGGTTTAACATAAGGTTTTGCCTTAACTGTGTTATCTTCATTAACCTTTTCAACTACCGGTTCTGTTTCTTTATCTTGCTCAGGTTGTGGTTCTTGTGGAGTAGGAATAGCGTTATCAGAAATTACAGGTATTTCAGGTGGTTTAAGTGTAATACCGTTTCTTGTGGTAATGGCTTTAGCTGTTTCATTCCGGGGGTTAGCATTTGTATTGCTAGGTAGACTTCCCAGTTTTCTTTCACCTATCAACTTTGCTAGGTTGCTTACTTCTTGTTCCAGATTTTGAATAGAAGCTTGTTGATTTCTAAATGCTTGAGCATTTTGTTCATTGGTTTATTTCTGAGATGTGAAAAACTGCGTTTGAGATTCAACTAGCTTTGACATCATGTCTTCTAAATTTGGCTTTTTATCATCGGTTTGTGGTGGTTTGTTTTGAAAAATAGGTCTTTCCTGATTGTAAGTATTATTAGATACTTGTTGATTGCTAGGACCTTGTTGGTTGTTGTATGGAACATTTCGGTTATAATTCTGGTTTTGATTGTAGATTGATCTTGGCGGTTGATAATTATTCTGATAATTATTTCCAGGCCTTTGGTTCATGTATGAAACATTCTCTCTTTGTTCCATCATTTGTTCAATGCTAAGACAATCTTTTGTCAAATGTGGTCCTCCACACTGCTCACAACTAATTCGTATTGAGTGAATATCTTTAGTCATCTTTTCCATTCGTCTCTCGACAGCATCTATCTTTGCAGAAATGGAATCAAAGTCATGGCTAGAATCGGCTCTAGCCGCTTTAGATGATCTAACGATATCTTTTTCTTGGTGCCACTCATCTGAGTGGGAAGCAGTGTTATCAATAATTTTGTAAGCTTCAGTTGCTGTTTTCTTCATAATAGAACCACCAGCTGCTATATCGATGCCGTTTCGTGTAGTGATGTCGCATCCTTGATAGAATATTTGTACTATTTGATAAGTGTCTAAACCATGTTGCGGACATCCTCTTAATAACTTTCCAAATCTTGTCCATGCCTCATACAGAGTTTCATTTGGCTTTTGCGTGAACGTAACTATTTCTCCTTGAAGTCTCACGGTTTTAGATGCCGGAAAGAATTGTTTAAGAAATTTTTCAACTAAAACATCCCATGTATCAATTGCCCCTTCAGGTAACGATTCTAACCAATCTTTGGCTTCTCCCTTTAAAGTCCAGGGAAACAACATGAGATATATTTGTTCATCCTCAACTTCTCTGATTTTGAATAGAGTACAGATCCTATTAAAGGTACGAAGATGTTCATTTGGATCTTCCTTCGGCGCACCACTAAATTGGCATTGATCAGTTACCATGTGTAGGATTTGTCCTTTGATTTCATAATCTGGTGCATTAATGTCTGGTTGAGTAATTGCATGACCTTGGCCAGTGCGTTTAGCTCTCATTCGGTCTTCCATACTTAGAGGTTCCATATTTTCCATGACTGAATTTGTTGAATCTGAATCACTAGAGGATTCTGACTTAATGGTTTCTTCCTCGACAATTTCTGGGTGAGTGATTTGTGGTTCAGGAGGAATGATTAGTGGTTCAGGATCTTTGAATTGTCCCTGAATATCCTCCGGATTCTCAATTGTGAGGTCGGGTTCAAAAAATGGATTATCGGAAATTTGAATTGGAGTACTTGGTCGACTGGATGACGATTCTAAAGAAAAATCAACTGCGACAATATTGGCTTGATGTCTTGCTCGGTGGTGAACGTATGAAAGGTGGTGAACGTTTTGCTCGGTGCATTCACTGAATATCCTATTAGTTATAAAAATAAAAATTATATAAGTTATCAAATTAATAGACTTTTCTGATTTTTCCCACGTTTCGAATAGCCAATAGATGCAGCAGGTAGCCAGGACCCTTTAAATCGGAAGCCCACAACTCGCCACTAACAAATCCAACTATTACTACGAACCAGAAAATTTTGGATGTCTATCAATTTAACCGCTTAAAATAATTTTTCGTCGAAGTTTAAAGAAATTTAGAGAAGAAATAGAAAATTCTATGTCCTAAAAACTAGAGCATCGAGAAATAAGAAAGAAAAAGAGCGCGTCGAAAAATGTCGAAAAATAAAAGGTCAAAAAATAGGCGTCGAAAAATAATAAAATGCAGCGTCGAAACTTAAAAGTCTAAAAACTAAATATTAAAACTTACGTCTAAAGGTATTAAAGCTTAAAAGGAATTCTATATCCAAAACGGTAATAACTTAAAAAGGTACTAAAGTCTATTAAATATTAAAGCGATGAGCGACGTCGTAAAATTCTAAAGCGTCTAAATCTTAATCTAAAGAAAAAGCACTTAAGGGATTTTACAGCAAATCTTAGAAATCTAAAAATAAAAATAACTACGGCAAAATACTAAGTTACGAACTAAAAATATACAAATATTACGAATAAAAAGATATAAAATATAAAAATAAAACTTAAAGTTGTAAAAATACAATTTTTATTAAAATATTATTTTTATATTATTTATTTTATAAAAGTATTAATTTTATAAATAATAAAACTAATTAAAACTAAATATTACAAATGAATTAAAACTAAAATTAATTAATATAATAAATAACCCTAATTAGGGTTTATAATAATAATAATTATTAATACTCCGTAATTAATGCTCTCGGCAGAGGTATCAGGCGTGTCAGATTGTCTCATGCGGTCGCATGAGTTTTAGCCTGAGGGTTCATGCGGTCGCATGGCCCAGATATACAGATCACAAATTGGGCTGCTACAGTGTAGCCCGAATACTTTTTATATTTTTTTTCTGATTTATATTATATAAAGAATATTTATATAAAATAAATAAAAACTTAATTTTTTTAAAAAATACTACCTATTAGTTTTTGTAACTAAAAGAAAATACAAATTTTTAATTTTTTATATTTTGAATAACTCTTAAAAATATATATATTTTGTTTTTATTTATATATTTTTGTATTTTTAATATTTAAAACATATTTTTACAAAAAGAAATTAAAACTTAATAAAAATCTTTTTTTATATATATAGCGTTTCGCTTCCGGCGTTTAAGAAGTTCCCCGGCAGCGGCGTCAAAAACTTGATGTGTGTAGAGGTGTATACGAAATAGTTATATTTTTATTGCGAAATATTATTAAATAAGATACAATTTTATACAAGTTATTTATTTATTTATAGAATGGATATACCTAAACCTTGCTACAACACTTATAGGCAGTGTATCTAATCGTACAGTAGTGTAGTTTTTAGTAAGTCCGGTTCGTCCACAGGGAACTAGCCAAGTTTAACGCTATATTTTAAAAACTATATTTGTATATATATATATATATATATATATATGTATATATATATATATGTATATATATATGTATATATATATATATATATGTATATATATATATGTATATATATATGTATATATATATATATATATGTATATATATATATATATATATATATATGTATATATATATATATGTATATATATATATATATATGTATATATATATATATGTATATATATATAAGTAGTATTATTATTATTATAAAAGGGGGTTTTTACCGTTTAATGACCGGTTTGTTGATTTTATGTCTTAAGTCGCAATTAAAACCTAATTTAAAATATTAAAAATAAATATAACTTAATTTAGAGCGTAAAGTAAATGACAATAATTAAAGTGCGATAAATAAAAGTACGATAAATAAAATTGCAATAATTAAAAATTATGATAATTAAAATTGCAATAAATAAAATGACAGTAAATAAAAGTGCGATAAAATATGAAATAAAGGAATTATGCTTATTTAAACTTCCGTAATCATGATGTTTGACGTGTTGATTTTAGTTTAGTACCATGGGTTAATTGTCCTTTGTCCTGGATTATTCGATATGTCCATACGATTTTGTCCATAATAGTCCATCAGTCATAAATATAAAGTGCGAGAGTCTTCGTCAAATTATCCTTATACCCGAAGTCAAATATTCCAACTTATTGGGGATTCGAATTGTAACAAGGTCTTAATACTTTATTTAATGAATACACCAGGTTATCGACTGCGTGTAATCCAAGGTTTTATTACTTTGTTAACAATTACACCAATTACCCTTGTATGTAATTCACCCCTGTTTCAACAAGTCTATTGATTATTAATCCATCCCCATGTCCGGTCAAATGAATAATTATTGGTATTTATAGATATCCCGCCTACCGTACCCGGTCAAGCGTATGTGGTTATATATAAAAACGTCAAATTATAAGTCTATATATTAAATTAACGAGGTATCATTTAGTTAATATAAAGCCTATTAATAGCCCATAGTTTAATTTCCACAAGTGTCATTCTTTTGTCCAAACCCCAATTATGGTACAAAGCCCAATAACCCCGTCTTTAATATTTAGCCCAACATCACGATTACTTCGGTTTAAATAAGCATAATAATAACTTAGCTACGAGACATTAATTTAAAAAGGTTGAACATAACTTACAATGATTAATAATAGCGTAGCGTTACACGGACAGAATTTCGACTTACACACTTACAACATTCGCCACTATAACCTTATTATTAAACTTTAATATTAAAATTATAATTAAAATTAAAATATAAATATATTTAAGAGTAAGAGAGATTGAAAAATTATGAGTAAAAATTCGGCCAGAGTTCGTTGTATTTAAAGAATGTGGCCTGCTACAGTAACTCATGCGGTCGCATGAGTTTTGTGCCTTCTGGCCATGCGATCGCATGGCCGTCATTTCCTGGTCACATACTTTTTGGCTCCTAGCTTGTCGACATATTTATTTAATATATATATAATATATATATAATTTTATATAATTATATATATTATATTATATTCATGTGCATAGTTGATTTGTAATTTTAGCTCCGTTGCGTCGCGCGTTGATAGTTAGTTCATGTCCCGGTTCCAGATTTTCGAACGTACTTTCGTACTATTTAATATCTTGTACTTTGCATTTTGCTACTCGTACTCTTGTAATTTTTAGACGTTTCTCATCAATAATTTGAACCATTTTGATTGTACTTTGTACTTTTTAGCTTTTTGGTTGTTTGCGTCTTCAATTCGTCGAATCTGTCTTTTGTCTTCACCTTTTATTATTTAAACGAATATCACTTGTAAATAGAACAATTGCAACTAAAATGTCACGACCCGGAAAATTTCGACTAATTTTAAACCAAACTCTCAATAGGATATTGTATTTTCAACACGATAAGCAAAGTTTGTTAGGTTATATCTCAAAATTTTTGAACTGTTTCATTTATTCAATTGACCTTCGACTGTTCTCGACGATTCACGAACAACTATTTGTAAATAGATACATATATATGTGTGTGTATATAAATGTGTATATAAATATTACTTGGGAATATATAAAATAATATTAAATATATTTGTTTAAATATATATAATATATATTTATGTGATAAAACTTGTTAGTTAAAACTGATTATATATAGAGAGAGAGTAAATGGAAAATGAATGATTTTGAGCTTAATTGGCAAACGTCGGTAACACTCTGTTGATGTTTTGTTAGTTTTAATATAGATATAAATACATGTTCATGAATGATTTAAATAAAAGTTGAACTGTAAATCGATTACGAAGATTTTAGATTTGTTAAAAGTATTTTTGCCTTTTAAAGTTTAAATATTGGTACTCCGTACATATAAATCGGAACAGAAAATAAATAATTTTCGAACCTTTTTGATCGGGTTTCCAACAGGTAATGAGTGAAAGAATAAAATATAATTAAACTAAAAATTCAAGATTTTCAGGAGCACTTTTATATATTAACTATTTAGCAATGGACACGATAGTACTACGAATTCAATTGTCGGCATATATTAACCAATTATAAAATAGTGTTTATCTTAGGAACACGTTTTATTATCATATATTATTTATTATATTATTTATTTATTATTATATTATATAGTACATATTTCTGTTATCAATTACAATCCGTGATAATAGGATTATGATTGAGGAATACTGTTTAAATCATTTATGAGATATTATATCTCACTATATATATTCCAATTATATTAGATCATCTCTCCGACCTAAAACCCTCAACACCACCGTTACCTTCTCGTTTGCTGTTTAGGATCACCAACAAAACCATATCACCACATCTCTTCCTCACTCCCTCTCTTCATCTTTAACCTCAAAACACCTTCAAACCGGTTCACCATGTCAATCAACCACCTTCTTCCTGTTTCATTCTTCGTTTACCAATCCAACCCGAACCACTCTTGATTACTACTACAACTACTCGACAACCTCAAGGCTACCACCACTTCTGGCTATTCTCACAACTATATCACCCCATATATCCTCTCTCTCTCTTGTTAAAACCCGTCACCACCCATCGTGATCATCATCATAATGAACCTCTACAACAACCATCGTCACTTTATTCTTCAACCCATTTAACCACCACCATCTCCATTGAACAACACCAAGAGTCACCATCCTCCATCACCATAATCACCACCTTACTCGACCAACCCCATCATCGAATCCTTATCAACAAATGCCACTAATTATTTGTATTCAAAAACCAAAACAACAACATAAACGTACCTGTTTTTGTTTCCATCTTACTTTTGTTTCGAACCAATTCTCAAGCCGAATATATATATATATATATATATATATATATATATATATATATATATATATATATTTTTTTTCTTTCCTGTTTCCTCCACGAATAACAATCCATAACACCACCCTTAATAATGTAAACCATCACCCCATAACCTAGCCATCCAGTACCTCCCTTACTGTTACGCTACTGCTGCCAATTACTATTTAATTGCCACACAACTCGCTACTACAGCTGCTCGTCTGTTTCCTAACTTCTTCCTGAACAAACACAACTATCTCTATATCTCTCTCATATTTTCCATCTCTCTTGACCTCTCTCTCTCTCCTCTTAGTAATTGTAAACCACAACCACCGAATCCCTACAGCAACTACTATCTATCATTATTGTTATTCGATGCCCAACAGACCCAAACTCATCGAATATGTACTGCAAATCGCTGTAACTGTTACTTATTATTTTTTTTTTCCATTCAAATCAGAAATAGACCTCACAGATCAATATCATCGAATACCATCAACTGTGTTGTAACGTTACTACTGCGTTTACTTCTGATACTTTTAAAACAGCGAAAATGATGATCAATAGAATTATTGGCGAGGTTGTCCACTAAAGAAGAGTATCATTATATATATAGAATATGATATACGATGAATGAAAATAATGGGGATTGAAAAGATAATGACAGTGATAATGATATGGGAATAATGATGAAAAGGTTAGTGTGAATTAGGTGTAAAGTTCGGATAAAAAAAAAGAAATCAAACACCGAAATCTTTTTAGTCTTGTAGGGTTTGTCGACTTAATTTGCTGCGTGATTACTAGGACTGAACTAATTTCTAAATCTTGGGCCACTATAAACTAATTGGGTTGAGATCTTATTTCGGTTGGGCTAATGTAAGTTGGGCTAGGGTATGGATATACAACGAAGAGATGGGTTATAAGGTTTCGATTCACTTACAAATAAGAAAAACGCAAATGGTCTGATGGTTAAGGGGGTTGTGTGTTGAACGAGAGGTCTCAGGTTCGAGCTTGGGTAGTGGCAACTTTTTTTAGGAAGCTTATTTGATCATTTAAAGGTAGCATTTATTATATTTATTATTATCATTATAATTAAAATTATGAGAATTATCATTTTTATTAAAAGTAATATTTTATTATTATTTTTATTAAAATTAGTAATAAAATTATCATTATCATTAAAATTACCATTTATTGTTAAATTTAATATTTTTTATTAAAACTATTATTTTATTAATTTTATCATTATTATTAGAATTACCATTATTTCTATTTTTATTACAATTATCATTATTTTAGTATTATTATAATTATTATATTAGGAAAAAAAATAACGTTTTTATAAAACTATATTACATACTAATATTTTTTTTAAAACTAAAATATTATTATTATTTAAGTTACATATAAAAATATCTTAATATAATCATATATATATACGTAACAATTAAAATATAGATTGTACTAAAATAAGTTCTTATTATTATTTGATATATATTACTGATATAGGTTCGTGAATCCGAGGCCAACCCTACACTTGTTAAATGTCGTCATATGTATTTTTACTACAAAATGCAATAAAGTGAGTTTCATTTGCTCCCTTTTTAATTGCTTTTGCAATATATATTTTTGGGCTGAGAATACATGCGCTGTTTTTATAAATGCTTTACGAAATAGACACAAGTACTTAAAAAAATATATTCTACGTTGAGTTGTACCACTGGCATACTTCCCTGCAGCTTGGTAACTACCATTTACATGTGGTATTGTAAACGCGAATCCTGTTGATAGATCTATCGGGCCTGACAACCCCAATCGGACTGGACGACCAGTATTCAACGGTTGCACAGTACTTCGTTTCGTTATTACACTTGGTACAGTGTAGGGAGATTTCATAATAAAGGGAATATGCGACGTTGATTAAATGTTAAGTATGGTTACCAAGTGCTCAACCACTTAGAATGCTTTACATACACTTACTGTGACGAATCCGTCAAAACACTTAACGGCTCCGTCACTTGGTCCCACAGCTTGATCGAAACTCTATATGAATTTAATAAAACAACCTTGCATTCTTTATTTAAAAATGATTTCCTATGAAGGAGATCTACTAAAATGTATAAGTTTAGAAAAACCATACAATAATACTTTAACCAAAAGTTGACCCAAAACAAAGTCAACAAACAACCACTATTTAATGTAACAAAATAGAATGCAAGTTAATGTTTATCAAAAGCTGCCATCATAAATATGCAGACTCTCTAAGCACAGCGGAAGCAATCAATCATGAACCTGAGAATAAAACATGCGAGTAACTGTCAACAAAAATGTTGAGTGAATTATAGGTTTAATATTGCAAACATTATTTAATTTAAACAATAAAAATTTATGTTTGAAAACATAAAACACCTTTTTAAACCACCAAATTATATGCTAGAAAACATATAATAAAACATTATTCCATTTTCCGTGAGCCACCTGGTAACCACTTAACCCTTTATTTACCCTTGCCAAACACAATAAGTAATATACACCGAACAAGTGTATCTACAACAAAATACGAAGTACTAAACATTCCGATTATAAATTGCTAGCGCGACTAGCTCGAAATGGGGTTGTCAAACCCGATAGATCTATCCATAGATTCGCGTTCACCAGTAGAAACCAGTGATTACAGTTACCAGACTAGGGAATATTTTTGTTCAACTCACAATGAATAATTTAAACCAACTTCCACATGTGTCCAAAATATAAAATAAATTGCATGTATTCTCATCCCAAAAGATTTAAAATAGAAAAATGGGACTATAACTCACCTTAAATAGCAACTGAAGAAATCTCACAAACAAGCGAACAGCAAGTAAAGTAAAGTGACCAAGAAAGATCACAACGCCGACCTATAAATAAAGCAGGTCGAAATAAATAACTAACTTGGGTCAAGTCTTAGTATGATAGCTATTGTACATGTTGCAAGTAGACATAGAACATTACTCAGCAAGCATCGGTTTGATTGGAACAGCATAAGGACACACACTTTCTATTTTTAGAAAGTTTCAATTTTTAGCAGGTTTCCATTTTTGGAAAGTTTCTATTTTAGGAAAGTTTCTATTTTAGGAAAGTTTCTATTTTTGGAAAGTTTCTATTTTAGGAAAGTTTCTATTTTAGGAAAGTTTCTATTTTTGGAAAGTTTCCAAATTTAGAAACTTCTATTTTTAGAAAGTTTTGAAGTTAGGAAAGTTTCCTTATTTAGAAAGTCAACAGAAGTCAACTGAAAGTCAAAGTCAACCGAAAGTCAACTCAAAAGTCAAACTTGGTCAACATAGTCAACATTAATTTGAAAAGTGTAAGTTATAATAATAACATAGGTTATAATGTTTATTAAAGTCAAAAGTGTAAAGTTATGTCATAACATAAGTTTAATTAAATAAAATGAATTATTAAAGTTAATATAAGTTGAAGTGTTATAATTAGTATAACATAAGTATTTAATTAATTAAATATTAATCATAATATAAGTTTTATTAATTAATAATGAATTTTAATTCATATCATAAGTATTATAAATTAATAATGAATTATTAATTATATCATAAGTTTCTAATTAAAATTATTAAATCATAAGTATTTAATAATTAAATCATAATTAAATAATAATTAAGTCTTATAATAATTAAATAATTATTTAATCTTTGTTATAAGTCTTATAATAATTTCTCAAAAATAAATTTAATACTTATAATAAGTATTTTCCTTTAATAATAAAAGTATTATTAATCATAAGTTTAATTAAAATGTTAATTAAATCATAATTAATAATTAAATGATATAATAAATATTTATATCATAAGTCTTAAATAATAATAATTACTTCTTTTATCATAAGTAATTTATTAATAATGAAAGCCATTCATTTTAACATAAGTTTAATCATTAACCATAAGTTTTAAGTTTAAAAGTTCATCGGGTCGTATCTTGAGCCCCGGGTGTCGGTTTCGGGCGAGCCACATATGCATCTCCGCCTACTCAAACCACCCGACACAATTATGTACTCAAGAACACTCCAAGAACAGTCCCTAGGTCGTGGATATCAGCCATGACAACACTTGGGAATTCAATTTACTCAAAACAGTGATTTAGGCACAACGGGTGAACCGTGGCTCGGATTTAGGTGACCCGAACATGAAAATTCATCCCACCATCAGTCCTAACCAAATGACACACCCTAAAGACACCAAGGATGATCACAAAGTCGGACCATACCTTGTTCTTGCCCATAACACCTTTCAATCTTTACCAAAAATCAAATTAAGCATATCAAGGGCTCCGGGAATCGAAACGACATGAATCCGGAGTCTAAAATTAATGTCTTGATGAGAGGAACTCATTTATATACTTTATTTTAACTTTTATATCAGTTACAAAGTCAGAAACACACGAAAAAGCTGCTGTCCCAATTAAATCAAACCGAAAACATATGCAAACGAGTAATTCTACGCATCCAATCAACCATACAATAACATACAATTATCATACTATCAATATAACATACAAAATCAGTAAAATATAAGAAAAATAAAAAAGCTAGGGTTAGGGTTTATACCCTAATCAAGAATCAAGAGATAGCAACGTGTAGAGGAGAACGAGAGGAACGCGTTGATGTTAAAAGCCCTAAAATCCAAGCAATAATTGATGAAGAATGATGATGATATTGATGATGAATGTGGCGGCCTCAAAAAGAAAAAGAGAGAGGAAGAAAGATGAGAGAAAAAGATACTTGCTAGTTTTAGGTTTAGAAAAGAAATGAGGAATAAAATGGAAATGAAAAATTGAAAAATAAAATAAAAATGGGGTATAAGGGGGTTTTGGCAGAAATTTTTAGAGGGGTGGGCCCCTCATGGACCACTTTGGCCAAAAAGAAGAATACTTGTGGCCCGATCGCCCGAACGAAGCCCGAAACGCGAAAACGCTACTACGCGATTAATTTTTCGGAGAGATAACAACTACGCGACGGATAAAATATATAAACACTATATATGGTCATATGACATTAAAATATCATATTTAAAATATTTAGGACTTAAAAATCCCAAAAGCTCGACCGTTGGTTGGAAAACTGAAAAGATTCGCCGGATAGAAACCTGCGACACGTAGAAACGTACAACTTGAAATATGAATACAAATATTCATATAACACATAATAATTAATATATTATTACAAGATTAATAATATAGGTCATAGAAATGACGTGGCACGAATAACAGTTCACGGTCGTTAAATACTTAACGGTAAAAGATAACGGAAAAAGTAGGGTCGTTACAGTACCTTCCCGTTACGGAAATTTCGTCCCGAAATTTAAGCAGGTGCAGGGTTGACTCGGCATCTGGGAAAAAATGCGGGTACTTCTGCCTCATATGACCTCCACGCTCCCAAGTGAACTTGGGACCGCGTCTGGCGTTCCATCTAACTCGAACAATAGGAATTCTACTCTGCTTAAGAGTCTTAGCCTCTCGATCCATAATCTCAACCGGTTCCTCAAAAATGGAGCTGTTTAACAACATGAAGTTCATCAAAAAGAATGGTTTCATTGGCCTCGGACAAACACTTCTTCAAGTTCGATACATGAAAACGTTATGAAAAGCGCTAAGCTCTTGTGGCTCCTTCAAACGATAAGCCACCGTCCAACTCTCTCAATAATCTCAAATGGTCCAACAAAATGAGAATTCAACTTTTCCCTTTTACCAAAACGTACTACACCTTTCCAAGGTGACTCCTTCAACATAACACGGTCGCCGACCTGAAATTCAATATCGTTCCTTCTCTTATTGGCATAACTCTTTTACCTACTTCTGGCGGTTCTCAATCTTTCCTTAATCTGTACGATCTTCTCGGTAGTCTCATGAATAATTTCTGGACCTGTGAGATGAGCATCCCCAACCTCATTCCAACAGATAGGAGACCTACACTTTCTACCATACAGAGCTTCAAACGGTGCGGCTTTAATACTTCCATGATAACTATTATTATAAGAAAATTCAGCCAGTGGCAAGTACTTATCCTAACCATTACCAAAATCAATGATGCATGCCCGTAACATGTCTTCCAACGTTTGAATGGTCCTTTCACTATGACCTTTCATCTGAGGATGATAAGCGGTGCTCACATCCAACTTAGTTCCCAAAGCTTCCTGTAAGGATCGCCAAAACCTCGATGTAAATCGACTGTTTCGGTCCGAAATAATAGATACGGGAACACCATGTCTAGAAACAATCTCCTTCAAATACAAACGGGTAAGCTTTTCTATCGAATCTGTTTCCTTAATTGGCAAGGAATGAGTTGACTTAGCGAGTCGGTCAACAATCACCCAAATGGTATCATAACCACCCACAACTCTTGGTAACTTCGTAATAAAATCCATTGTAATACCTTCCTACTTCCACTCGGGAATCTCAGGTTGCACCAAAAGTCCAGGCGGTTTCTGATGTTCAGTTTTAACCTTAGCACAGGTCAAACACTTAGCCACATACGTAGCCACATCAGCTTTCAAATTAGGCCACCAATACAGCTCCTTAAGATCATGATACATCTTTCCTGAACCAGGATGAATAGAGTACCTAGACTTATGAGCCTTATCTAAAACAAGTTGTCGTAGATCACCAAACTTCGGAACCCAAAGGCGTCCCGCAAAAATACCGAGTACCATCGGTTCGTACATCTAACTATTTACTCAAGCCTCGGACCTTCCCGTTACAAAATTCCCATCCTTCAAGGCTTCTTGTTGAGCTGCAAGAATCTGCCTTGCGAGGTTTGTTCGAATGGTCATATTTAAGGCTCTAAACCTACGAGGTTCAGCCCTTTCTTTACGACACAAGGCATCAGCCACAACATTGGCCTTACCCGGATGATATAAAAGTTCACAATCATAATTATTCAACGTCTCAATCCATCTGTGTTGTCTCATGTTCAGCTGTTTCTGATCGAGGATATGTTGAAGACTTTTGTGATCTGTGTACACAGTACTCTTAACCCTATACAAATAGCATCTCCAAATCTTAAGTGCAAACACAACAGCTCCTAACACTAAATCATGGGTTGTATAATTCTGTTCATGGATCTTCAACTGACATGACACATAAGCGATGACTTTCTTTCGTTGCATCAAGCGCAACCAAAGCCTTGACGCGAAGCATCACAAGAAACAACAAGGTCATCATTACCCTCAGATAGTGACAATATCAGAGCGGTAGTCAACTTCTTCTTCAAAATCTGAAAAGTAGTCTCTTGTTCATACTCCCACGCATACTTCTTCCCCTTGTGCGTTAAAGCAGTCAGAGGTTTTGCTATACGAGAGAAATCTTGAATGAACCTTCTATAACAGCCTGCCAAACCTCGGAACCGGCGAATCTGAGTAGGAGTTTTCGAAATTTCCCACTTTTCAATCGCCTAAATCTTAGCAGGATCAATTTGTATTCCCTGTTTACTAACAATATGTCCAAAGAATTTGAACTTCTCTTAACCAAAAAGCACACTTAGAGATCTTAGCGTACAACTCTTCTTTTCTCAACATATCAAGCACTAACTTCAAATGTTTTTCGTGCTCTTCATCACTCTTGGAATTAATAAAGATGTCGTCGATGAAATCAATAACGAATTTGTCCAGATAGGGTCTATACACACGGTTCATGAGGTCCATGAACACAGCAGGTGCATTTGTCAATCCGAACGGCATAACAAGGAATTCGTAGCGACCATAACGGGTGCGAAAAGCGGCTTTCGGAACATCAGATTCTTTAACACGCAACTGGTGAATAGCCAGAATGAAGATCGATCTTAGAATAAACGGGCGGACCTTGAAGTTGATCGAACAGATCATCAATTCTCGGAAGAGGGTAACGATTCTTAACCGTAAGCTTGTTTAACTCGCTATAACCAATACACAAACGAAACGAACCACCTTTCTTCTTAACAAAAAGAACAGGAGCTCCCCAAGGGGACGAACTGGGACGAATAAAATATAGTTGCAACAATGAAGGGAGAACTATATGGAGTAGTCACATCGGTGACATAGATATATAAGGCAATTCTCTCAAAGGAGATAACGAGGATCATGGTCTTCAAAGTAAATTTTCATTACATTCCCGAAAGGAATGCGTACGAAAGGTGTGATATTTCATCGAGAGTGAACTTCCTTGTACAACGAGCGAGGAAATCTAGGATTCATCCATATTCTTAAATTTATGTGAGGATGAAAAGAATGCTAATGATGGGTTATAAAGAATGGTCGACTCCGGTTGAGATGAATCTCCAAAAATAATTTCGTGTACCTCAAAGTATTGAATCCTAGGATTGATGTTTACGAGGGTGTTGCGATTGACAGTGAATATTGAGAGTAGAAACTCCTCAATCAGTCTAGTGTAATAAATATCCATGATACCCGCCATAACAACAGTTGGGGTAGAAACCCACTTAGCACCTTTTCTACAATAGGGTGACCACCGAGTGTACCCCAGAAAATTGATTTATCAGTCCGCGTTTCGGCCATGTCAAACCATAAGAGAGAAAACTTTATGAGCGCAAAGGCTTTCCAACAAATTTTATAAAATCGGCATCCAAACTGGTGTAAGAATTTCTATCAATGAACTTAATGGTAAATTTCATCCTTAAACGAAGGATGAGAAGAACTGTGATCCAAGCACTCTGTAGAGTAATGCGAAAATTCTAATGTAATCAATCAAAGAAGTTTTGAAAAAGCTTTAAATGTCTGATGTAACCCCATAAATGGAACGAAGCTCTTAATAAATTTAGAAGTATGTACAACGTGTACCATTATTTGTAAAACAAATTGAGTTAACTAGACAACTCAACAAGAGTGGTTTTTTTTTTAAAAAAAAAAATTTGAAGGTATAATCTAGTGTATACTAGCCAAAATAGGTAAGGGTAAATTTATCCATTTGAATTCATACGTACATATATGATTTTATAAATAGTATACATGACAAAATATTTCATTACTTCTATTCGCCCATAAATCTCGTGAGAACCGCCCAATTACACAAATGTGTAAAATTTTTAATGAAAAACAGGGTATCCGCATTTCAGAGGTTACGAGTTGAAGTAAGATCGTTGAAGTTCGGGTGAAGGACTTGAATCGTCTTGCGACATCTAATCAATAAATGCTACGAGGTCATGAAAACCAATGAGTTAAATATTGTTTTGACTATTATCAGGACATAAGTCCTTGGGCCAAAACTCTTCACGTGCGAAGCTGTCACTAACAAGCGAGTTATGAATGATAAAACATGGGGTAAGTAGTTCGGTTAAGACGAGTCTCTCATATATCAACAAATAGGATAATGAGTATCTTCCTTACTCATGTAACAACGTTAGAATTTCCGAATGAGTGGTGTACAAATTTTCTTTGACTCGCTTTCTATTCCTCATGTCACAATATTGGGACTTTTTATGAATTAACGTAATATAATCACGTTGGCCTGATGCCATTATATTTCACCAACTCATAGTTCCATTCCAATATCACTACATAAGGTCAGGACACGTGGTCAACCTCGAATTTCAACACAATTTCCCCTAAAACAATTTCCCCTAAAACAATTTCTTAACAATGTGCTAAGGATAGCACAAGAGACAAAGACATCGAAAGTAATGAATATGAGTAACGATGACATAAAAATGTCTTCGAAGTACCAAGAATCTCTAAAAGTCAAGAATGACGTTTCCCGATTCAAAAACCAAAGCACATAGGCACAACGGCACAAAGGCACGTAATATAACAAGAATGTTATATACCTAAACATAATAGCTGACATTGAAATGCCGAGCCCTTAGGAGTCAAGAATGACATCTCGCGTAATATAACTCAAACGTTATATACATAACCATAATAGATGACATAGAAATTCCTAGAATCCTAGAACACGTAATGTAACTCAAACGTTATATCAATAAAGACAAATTATGACATAGAAATGTCGAAAATTTCAGAAGTCAAGAATGACACCCCCTCGGTTTCACTAACCGAGGAGTTCCTATAAAAGATGAACTCGCATGAGTCGGAGAATACGTTTAAATCAGAATGGGAGTTCCTCCCGGATTCAGAACATAATAGAAATGTATGTATGATAACCATATACATACCAATACGATACAAATAATCACATATAATAATATATAATAGGTCGGGCTGTAGACTAGACTCACTAATGCACCCTATTGACTCGGGTAACGACATCAATGCAGCCTAATTCCCTACAACCAATGCTCTGATACCAACTGTGACGACTCCGTCAAAACACTTAACGGCTCCGTCACTTGGTCCCACAGCTTGATCGAAACTCTATATGAATTTAATAAAACAACCTTGCATTCTTTATTTAAAAATGATTTCCTATGAAGGAGATCTACTAAAATGTATAAGTTTAGAAAAACCATACAATAATACTTTAACCAAAAGTTGACCCAAAACAAAGTCAACAAACAACCACTATTTAATGTAACAAAATAGAATGCAAGTTAATGTTTATCAAAAGCTGCCATCATAAATATGCAGACTCTCTAAGCACAGCGGAAGCAATCAATCATGAACCTGAGAATAAAACATGCGAGTAACTGTCAACAAAAATGTTGAGTGAATTATAGGTTTAATATTGCAAACATTATTTAATTTAAACAATAAAAATTTATGTTTGAAAACATAAAACACCTTTTTAAACCACCAAATTATATGCTAGAAAACATATAATAAAACATTATTCCATTTTCCGTGAGCCACCTGGTAACCACTTAACCCTTTATTTACCCTTGCCAAACACAATAAGTAATATACACCGAACAAGTGTATCTACAACAAAATACGAAGTACTAAACATTCCGATTATAAATTGCTAGCGCGACTAGCTCGAAATGGGGTTGTCAAACCCGATAGATCTATCCATAGGATTCGCGTTCACCAGTAGAAACCAGTGATTACAGTTACCAGACTAGGGAATATTTTTGTTCAACTCACAATGAATAATTTAAACCAACTTCCACATGTGTCCAAAATATAAAATAAATTGCATGTATTCTCATCCCAAATGATTTAAAATAGAAAAATGGGACTATAACTCACCTTAAATAGCAACTGAAGAAATCTCACAAACAAGCGAACAGCAAGTAAAGTAAAGTGACCAAGAAAGATCACAACGCCGACCTATAAATAAAGCAGGTCGAAATAAATAACTAACTTGGGTCAAGTCTTAGTATGATAGCTATTGTACATGTTGCAAGTAGACATAGAACATTACTCAGCAAGCATCGGTTTGATTGGAACAGCATAAGGACACACACTTTCTATTTTTAGAAAGTTTCTATTTTTAGCAGGTTTCCATTTTTGGAAAGTTTCTATTTTAGGAAAGTTTCTATTTTAGGAAAGTTTCTATTTTTGGAAAGTTTCTATTTTAGGAAAGTTTCTATTTTAGGAAAGTTTCTATTTTTGGAAAGTTTCCAAATTTAGAAACTTCTATTTTTAGAAAGTTTTGAAGTTAGGAAAGTTTCCTTATTTAGAAAGTCAACAGAAGTCAACTGAAAGTCAAAGTCAACCGAAAGTCAACTCAAAAGTCAAACTTGGTCAACATAGTCAACATTAATTTGAAAAGTGTAAGTTATAATAATAACATAGGTTATAATGTTTATTAAAGTCAAAAGTGTAAAGTTATGTCATAACATAAGTTTAATTAAATAAAATGAATTATTAAAGTTAATATAAGTTGAAGTGTTATAATTAGTATAACATAAGTATTTAATTAATTAAATATTAATCATAATATAAGTTTTATTAATTAATAATGAATTTTAATTCATATCATAAGTATTATAAATTAATAATGAATTATTAATTATATCATAAGTTTCTAATTAAAATTATTAAATCATAAGTATTTAATAATTAAATCATAATTAAATAATAATTAAGTCTTATAATAATTAAATAATTATTTAATCTTTGTTATAAGTCTTATAATAATTTCTCAAAAATAAATTTAATACTTATAATAAGTATTTTTCTTTAATAATAAAAGTATTATTAATCATAAGTTTAATTAAAATGTTAATTAAATCATAATTAATAATTAAATGATATAATAAATATTTATATCATAAGTCTTAAATAATAATAATTACTTCTTTTATCATAAGTAATTTATTAATAATGAAAGCCATTCATTTTAACATAAGTTTAATCATTAACCATAAGTTTTAAGTTTAAAAGTTCATCGGGTCGTATCTTGAGCCCCGGGTGTCGGTTTCGGGCGAGCCACATATGCATCTCCGCCTACTCAAACCACCCGACACAATTATGTACTCAAGAACACTCCAAGAACAGTCCCTAGGTCGTGGATATCAGCCATGACAACACTTGGGAATTCAATTTACTCAAAACAGTGATTTAGGCACAACGGGTGAACCGTGGCTCGGATTTAGGTGACCCGAACATGAAAATTCGTCCCACCATCAGTCCTAACCAAATGACACACCCTAAATACACCAAGGATGATCACAAAGTCGGACCATACCTTGTTCTTGCCCATAACACCTTTCAATCTTTACCAAAAATCAAATTAAGCATATCAAGGGCTCCGGGAATCGAAACGACATGAATCCGGAGTCTAAAATTAATGTCTTGATGAGAGGAACTCATTTATATACTTTATTTTAACTTTTATATCAGTTACAAAGTCAGAAACACACGAAAAAGCTGCTGTCCCAATTAAATCAAACCGAAAACATATGCAAACGAGTAATTCTACGCATCCAATCAACCATACAATAACATACAATTATCATACTATCAATATAACATACAAAATCAGTAAAATATAAGAAAAATCAAAAAGCTAGGGTTAGGGTTTATACCCTAATCAAGAATCAAGAGATAGCAACGTGTAGAGGAGAACGAGAGGAACGCGTTGATGTTAAAAGCCCTAAAATCCAAGCAATAATTGATGAAGAATGATGATGATATTGATGATGAATGTGGAGGCCTCAAAAAGAAAAAGAGAGAGGAAGAAAGATGAGAGAAAAAGATACTTGCTAGTTTTAGGTTTAGAAAAGAAATGAGGAATAAAATGGAAATGAAAAATTGAAAAATAAAATAAAAATGGGGTATAAGGGGGTTTTGGCCGAAATTTTTAGAGGGGTGGGCCCCTCATGGACCACTTTGGCCAAAAAGAAGAATACTTGTGGCCCGATCGCCCGAACGAAGCCCGAAACGCGAAAACGCTACTACGCGATCAATTTTTCGGAGAGATAACAACTACGCGACGGATAAAATATATAAACACTATATATGGTCATATGACATTAAAATATCATATTTAAAATATTTAGGACTTAAAAATCCCAAAAGCTCGACCGTTGGTTGGAAAACTGAAAAGATTCGCCGGATAGAAACCCGCGACACGTAGAAACGTACAACTTGAAATATGAATACAAATATTCATATAACACATAATAATTAATATATTATTACAAGATTAATAATATAGGTCATAGAAATGACGTGGCACGAATAACAGTTAACGGTCGTTAAATACTTAACGGTAAAAGATAACGGAAAAAGTAGGGTCGTTACAGTACCTTCCCGTTACGGAAATTTCGTCCCGAAATTTAAGCAGGTGCAGGGTTGACTCGGCATCTGGGAACAAATGCGGGTACTTCTGCCTCATATGACCTCCACGCTCCCAAGTGAACTTGGGACCGCGTCTGGCGTTCCATCTAACTCGAACAATAGGAATTCTACTCTGCTTAAGAGTCTTAGCCTCTCGATCCATAATCTCAACCGGTACCTCAAAAATGGAGCTGTTTAACAACATGAATTTCATCAAAAAGAATGGTTTCATTGGCCTCGGCCAAACACTTCTTCAAGTTCGATACATGAAAACGTTATGAAAAGCACTAAGCTCTTGTGGCTCCTTCAAACGATAAGCCACCGTCCAACTCTCTCAATAATCTCAAATGGTCCAACAAAATGAGAATTCAACTTTCCCCTTTTACCAAAACGTACTACACCTTTCCAAGGTGACTCCTTCAACATAACACGGTCGCCGACCTGAAATTCAATATCGTTCCTTCTCTTATTAGCATAACTCTTTTGCCTACTTCTGGCGGTTCTCAATCTTTCCTTAATCTGTACGATCTTCTCGGTAGTCTCATGAATAATTTCTGGACCTGTGAGATGAGCATCCCCAACCTCATTCCAACAGATAGGAGACCTACATTTTCTACCATACAGAGCTTCAAACGGTGCGGCTTTAATACTTCCATGATAACTATTATTATAAGAAAATTCAGCCAGTGGCAAGTACTTATCCTAACCATTACCAAAATCAATGATGCATGCTCGTAACATGTCTTCCAACGTTTGAATGGTCCTTTCACTATGACCTTTCATCTGAGGATGATAAGCGGTGCTCACATCCAACTTAGTTCCCAAAGCTTCCTGTAAGGATCGCCAAAACCTCGATGTAAATCGACTGTTTCGGTCCGAAATAATAGATACGGGAACACCATGTCTAGAAACAATCTCCTTCAAATACAAACGGGTAAGCTTTTCTATCGAATCTGTTTCCTTAATTGGCAAGGAATGAGTTGACTTAGCGAGTCGGTCAACAATCACCCAAATGGTATCATAACCACCCACAACTCTTGGTAACTTCGTAATAAAATCCATTGTAATACCTTCCTACTTCCACTCGGGAATCTCAGGTTGCACCAAAAGTCCAGGCGGTTTCTGATGTTCAGTTTTAACCTTAGCACAGGTCAAACACTTAGCCACATACGTAGCCACATCAGCTTTCAAATTAGGCCACCAATACAGCTCCTTAAGATCATGATACATCTTTCCTGAACCAGGATGAATAGAGTACCTAGACTTATGAGCCTTATCTAAAACAAGTTGTCGTAGATCACCAAACTTCGGAACCCAAAGGCGTCCCGCAAAAATACCGAGTACCATCGGTTCGTACATCTAACTGTTTACTCAAGCCTCGGACCTTCCCGTTACAAAATTCCCATCCTTCAAGGCTTCTTGTTGAGCTGCAAGAATCTGCCTTGCGAGGTTTGTTCGAATGGTCATATTTAAGGCTCTAAACCTACGAGGTTCAGCCCTTTCTTTACGACACAAGGCATCAGCCACAACATTGGCCTTACCCGGATGATATAAAAGTTCACAATCATAATTATTCAACGTCTCAATCCATCTGTGTTGTCTCATGTTCAGCTGTTTCTGATCGAGGATATGTTGAAGACTTTTGTGATCTGTGTACATAGTACTCTTAACCCCATACAAATAGCATCTCCAAATCTTAAGTGCAAACACAACAGCTCCTAACACTAAATCATGGGTTGTATAATTCTGTTCATGGATCTTCAACTGACATGACACATAAACGATGACTTTCTTTCGTAGCATCAAGCGCAACCAAAGCCTTGACGCGAAGCATCACAAGAAACAACAAGGTCATCATTACCCTCAGATAGTGACAATATCAGAGCGGTAGTCAACTTCTTCTTCAAAATCTGAAAAGTAGTCTCTTGTTCATCCTCCCACGCATACTTCTTCCCCTTGTGCGTTAAAGCAGTCAGAGGTTTCGCTATACGAGAGAAATCTTGAATGAACCTTCTATAACAGCCTGCCAAACCTCGGAACCGGCGAATCTGAGTAGGAGTTTTCGAAATTTCCCACTTTTCAATCGCCTAAATCTTAGCAGGATCAATTTGTATTCCCTGTTTACTAACAATATGTCCAAAGAATTTGAACTTCTCTTAACCAAAAAGCAAACTTAGAGATCTTAGCGTACAACTCTTCTTTTCTCAACATATCAAGCACTAACTTCAAATGTTTTTCGTGCTCTTCATCACTCTTGGAATTAATAAAGATGTCGTCGATGAAATCAATAACGAATTTGTCCAGATAGGGTCTATACACACGGTTCATGAGGTCCATGAACACAGCAGGTGCATTTGTCAATCCGAACGGCATAACAAGGAATTCGTAGCGACCATAACGGGTGCGAAAAGCGGCTTTCGGAACATCAGATTCTTTAACACGCAACTGGTGAATAGCCAGAATGAAGATCGATCTTAGAATAAACGGGCGGACCTTGAAGTTGATCGAACAGATCATCAATTCTCGGAAGAGGGTAACGATTCTTAACCGTAAGCTTGTTTAACTCGCTATAACCAATACACAAACGAAACGAACCACCTTTCTTCTTAACAAAAAGAACAGGAGCTCCCCAAGGGGACGAACTGGGACGAATAAAATATAGTTGCAACAATGAAGGGAGAACTATATGGAGTAGTCACATCGGTGACATAGATATATAAGGCAATTCTCTCAAAGGAGATAACGAGGATCATGGTCTTCAAAGTAAATTTTCATTACATTCCCGAAAGGAATGCGTACGAAAGGTGTGATATTTCATCGAGAGTGAACTTCCTTGTACAACGAGCGAGGAAATCTAGGATTCATCCATATTCTTAAATTTATGTGAGGATGAAAAGAATGCTAATGATGGGTTATAAAGAATGGTCGACTCCGGTTGAGATGAATCTCCAAAAATAATTTCGTGTACCTCAAAGTATTGAATCCTAGGATTGATGTTTACGAGGGTATTGCGATTGACAGTGAATATTGAGAGTAGAAACTCCTCAATCAGTCTAGTGTAATATATATCCATGATACCCGCCATAACAACAGTTGGGGTAGAAACCCACTTAGCACCTTTTCTACAATAGGGTGACCACCGAGTGTACCCCAGAAAATTGATTTATCAGTCCGCGTTTCGGCCATGTCAAACCATAAGAGAAAAAACTTTATGAGCGCAAAGGCTTTCCAACAAATTTTATAAAATCGACATCCAAACTGGTGTAAGAATTTCTATCAATGAACTTAATGGTAAATTTCATCCTTAAACGAAGGATGAGAAGAACTGTGATCCAAGCACTCTGTAGAGTAATGCGAAAATTCTAATGTAATCAATCAAAGAAGTTTTGAAAAAGCTTTAAATGTCTGATGTAACCCCATAAATGGAACGAAGCTCTTAGTAAATTTAGAAGTATGTACAACGTGTACCATTATTTGTAAAACAAATTGAGTTAACTAGACAACTCAACAAGAGTGGTTTTTTTTTTAAAAAAAAAATTTGAAGGTATAATCTAGTGTATACTAGCCAAAATAGGTAAGGGTAAATTTATCCATTTGAATTCATACGTACATATATGATTTTATAAATAGTATACATGACAAAATATTTCATTACTTCTATTCGCCCATAAATCTCGTGAGAACCGCCCAATTACACAAATGTGTAAAAATTTTAATGAAAAACAGGGTATCCGCATTTTAGAGGTTACGAGTTGAAGTAAGATCGTTGAAGTTCGGGTGAAGGACTTGAATCGTCTTGCGACATCTAATCAATAAATGCTACGAGGTCATGAAAACCAATGAGTTAAATATTGTTTTGACTATTATCAGGACATAAGTCCTTGGGCCAAAACTCTTCACGTGCGAAGCTGTCACTAACAAGCGAGTTATAAATGATAAAACATGGGGTAAGTAGTTCGGTTAAGACGAGTCTCTCATATATCAACAAATAGGATAATGAGTATCTTCCTTACTCATGTAACAACGTTAGAATTTCCGAATGAGTGGTGTACAAATTTTCTTTGACTCGCTTTCTATTCCTCATGTCACAATATTGGGACTTTTTATGAATTAACGTAATATAATCACGTTGGCCTGACGCCATTATATTTCACCAACTCATATTTCCATTCCAATATCACTACATAAGGTCAGGACACGTGGTCAACCTCGAATTTCAACACAATTTCCCCTAAAACAATTTCCCCTAAAACAATTTCTTAACAATGTGCTAAGGATAGCACAAGAGACAAAGACATCGAAAGTAATGAATATGAGTAACGATGACATAAAAATGTCTTCGAAGTACCAATAATCTCTAAAAGTCAAGAATGACGTTTCCCGATTCAAAAACCAAAGCACATAGGCACAACGGCACAAAGGCACGTAATATAACAAGAATGTTATATACCTAAACATAATAGCTGACATTGAAATGCCGAGCCCTTAGGAGTCAAGAATGACATCTCGCGTAATATAACTCAAACGTTATATACATAACCATAATAGATGACATAGAAATGCCTAGAATCCTAGAACACGTAATGTAACTCAAACGTTATATCAATAAAGACAAATTATGACATAGAAATGTCGAAAATTTCAGAAGTCAAGAATGACACCCCCTCGGTTTCACTAACCGAGGCGTTCCTATAAAAGATGAACTCGCATGAGTCGGAGAATACGTTTAAATCAGAATGGGAGTTCCTCCCGGATTCAGAACATAATAGAAATGTATGTATGATAACCATATACATACCAATACGATACAAATAATCACATATAATAATATATAATAGGTCGGGCTGTAGACTAGACTCACTAATGCACCCTATTGACTCGGGTAACGACATCAATGCAGCCTAATTCCCTACAACCAACGCTCTGATACCAACTGTGATGACTCCGTCAAAACACTTAACGGCTCCGTCACTTGGTCCCACAGCTTGATCGAAACTCTATATGAATTTAATAAAACAACCTTGCATTCTTTATTTAAAAATGATTTCCTATGAAGGAGATCTACTAAAATGTATAAGTTTAGAAAAACCATACAATAATACTTTAACCAAAAGTTGACCCAAAACAAAGTCAACAAACAACCACTATTTAATGTAACAAAATAGAATGCAAGTTAATGTTTATCAAAAGCTGCCATCATAAATATGCAGACTCTCTAAGCACAGCGGAAGCAATCAATCATGAACCTGAGAATAAAACATGCGAGTAACTGTCAACAAAAATGTTGAGTGAATTATAGGTTTAATATTGCAAACATTATTTAATTTAAACAATAAAAATTTATGTTTGAAAACATAAAACACCTTTTTAAACCACCAAATTATATGCTAGAAAACATATAATAAAACATTATTCCATTTTCCGTGAGCCACCTGGTAACCACTTAACCCTTTATTTACCCTTGCCAAACATAATAAGTAATATACACCGAACAAGTGTATCTACAACAAAATACGAAGTACTAAACATTCCGATTATAAATTGCTAGCGCGACTAGCTCGAAATGGGGTTGTCAAACCCGATAGATCTATCCATAGGATTCGCGTTCACCAGTAGAAACCAGTGATTACAGTTACCAGACTAGGGAATATTTTTGTTCAACTCACAATGAATAATTTAAACCAACTTCCACATGTGTCCAAAATATAAAATAAATTGCATGTATTCTCATCCCAAAAGATTTAAAATAGAAAAATGGGACTATAACTCACCTTAAATAGCAACTGAAGAAATCTCACAAACAAGCGAACAGTAAGTAAAGTAAAGTGACCAAGAAAGATCACAACGCCGACCTATAAATAAAGCAGGTCGAAATAAATAACTAACTTGGGTCAAGTCTTAGTATGATAGCTATTATACATGTTGCAAGTAGACATAGAACATTACTCAGCAAGCATCGGTTTGATTGGAACAGCATAAGGACACACACTTTCTATTTTTAGAAAGTTTCTATTTTTAGCAGGTTTCCATTTTTGGAAAGTTTCTATTTTAGGAAAGTTTCTATTTTAGGAAAGTTTCTATTTTTGGAAAGTTTCTATTTTAGGAAAGTTTCTATTTTAGGAAAGTTTCTATTTTTGGAAAGTTTCCAAATTTAGAAACTTCTATTTTTAGAAAGTTTTGAAGTTAGGAAAGTTTCCTTATTTAGAAAGTCAACAGAAGTCAACTGAAAGTCAAAGTCAACCGAAAGTTAACTCAAAAGTCAAACTTGGTCAACATTAATTTGAAAAGTGTAAGTTATAATAATAACATAGGTTATAATGTTTATTAAAGTCAAAAGTGTAAAGTTATGTCATAACATAAGTTTAACTAAATAAAATGAATTATTAAAGTTAATATAAGTTGAAGTGTTATAATTAGTATAACATAAGTATTTAATTAATTAAATATTAATCATAATATAAGTTTTATTAATTAATAATGAATTTTAATTCATATCATAAGTATTATAAATTAATAATGAATTATTAATTATATCATAAGTTTCTAATTAAAATTATTAAATCATAAGTATTTAATAATTAAATCATAATTAAATAATAATTAAGTCTTATAATAATTAAATAATTATTTAATCTTTGTTATAAGTCTTATAATAATTTCTCAAAAATAAATTTAATACTTATCATAAGTATTTTCCTTTAATAATAAAAGTATTATTAATCATAAGTTTAATTAAAATGTTAATTAAATCATAATTAATAATTAAATGATATAATAAATATTTATATCATAAGTCTTAAATAATAATAATTACTTCTTTTATCATAAGTAATTTATTAATAATGAAAGCCATTCATTTTAACATAAGTTTAATCATTAACCATAAGTTTTAAGTTTAAAAGTTCATCGGGTCGTATCTTGAGCCCCGGGTGTCGGTTTCGGGCGAGCCACATATGCATCTCCGCCTACTCAAACCACCCGACACAATTATGTACTCAAGAACACTCCAAGAACAGTCCCTAGGTCGTGGATATCAGCCATGACAACACTTGGGAATTCAATTTACTCAAAACAGTGATTTAGGCACAACGGGTGAACCGTGGCTCGGATTTAGGTGACCCGAACATGAAAATTCGTCCCACCATCAGTCCTAACCAAATGACACACCCTAAAGACACCAAGGATGATCACAAAGTCGGACCATACCTTGTTCTTGCCCATAACACCTTTCAATCTTTACCAAAAATCAAATTAAGCATATCAAGGGCTCCGGGAATCGAAACGACATGAATCCGGAGTCTAAAATTAATGTCTTGATGAGAGGAACTCATTTATATACTTTATTTTAACTTTTATATCAGTTACAAAGTCAGAAACACACGAAAAAGCTGCTGTCCCAATTAAATCAAACCGAAAACATATGCAAACGAGTAATTCTACGCATCCAATCAACCATACAATAACATACAATTATCATACTATCAATATAACATACAAAATCAGTAAAATATAAGAAAAATCAAAAAGCTAGGGTTAGGGTTTATACCCTAATCAAGAATCAAGAGATAGCAACGTGTAGAGGAGAACGAGAGGAACGCGTTGATGTTAAAAGCCCTAAAATCCAAGCAATAATTGATGAAGAATGATGATGATATTGATGATGAATGTGGCGGCCTCAAAAAGAAAAAGAGAGAGGAAGAAAGATGAGAGAAAAAGATACTTGCTAGTTTTAGGTTTAGAAAAGAAATGAGGAATAAAATGGAAATGAAAAATTGAAAAATAAAATAAAAATGGGGTATAAGGGGGTTTTGGCCGAAATTTTTAGAGGGGTGGGCCCCTCATGGACCACTTTGGCCAAAAAGAAGAATAATTGTGGCCCGATCGCCCGAACGAAGCCCGAAACGCGAAAACGCTACTACGCGATTAATTTTTCGGAGAGATAACAACTACGCGACGGATAAAATATATAAACACTATATATGGTCATATGACATTAAAATATCATATTTAAAATATTTAGGACTTAAAAATCCCAAAAGCTCGACCGTTGGTTGGAAAACTGAAAAGATTCGCCGGATAGAAACCCGCGACACGTAGAAACGTACAACTTGAAATATGAATACAAATATTCATATAACACATAATAATTAATATATTATTACAAGATTAATAATATAGGTCATAGAAATGACGTGGCACGAATAACAGTTAACGGTCGTTAAATACTTAACGGTAAAAGATAACGGAAAAAGTAGGGTCGTTACACTTACGAGTGTATTATGTTTATGATTATGAAATCTTGTGGTCTATTAAGATATTAAAAAGATTGTTATGATAAACCTATGAACTCACCAACCTTTTGGTTGACACTTTTAAGCATGTTTATTCTCAGGTACGAATTAGGTCTTCCGCTGTGCATTTGCTCATTTTAAGGACATTACTTGGAGTCGATCATCGTAATGGGACCAAATGATGAAGACTTCGTCCGGGGGATAAGGATGAGTCCTTTCAGTTGGTATCAGAGCGGTGGTCTAAGTGAACCAGGTTTTGCATTAGTGTCTAACTGATAGTTGTTTAGATTCATTAGTGAGTCTGGACTTCGACCGTGTCTGCATGTCAAAAGTTTTGCTTATCATTTCTAGTCGAAAATCATCTGCTTATCATTCTTAGTCTATACATGTCTTACTACCTCTATGGCATAGACAATGTATAGATAAATTCATATCTTAGCATATATGTTATTGTTACCTTTGTCTGACAGCTTCCGTAGATTTCTCCGTAACTTAAGGGATTTTAGTATTATATATGCATATGTAAATTATGTATTGCAGGGTATTAATCTACATCCTATAAACTATTTCTTATCGAAAATCCTTCATCTAATCGTACGAGATGAATCCCTCAACCAGTTCAAATTCCCCAGATTCCGACAGCTATTCCGATATGGAGTTTCACTCCAGTTTCGAAAGCAGCGTCACCAGAATGAATCAATCAATCAGCCATCCCCAATTCATCTGATGGGTTTTGTAGTCAACTTAATCAATGGAGACGAGAAGAAGGCGATCCTTTCCAATAACCGAAGTCACCTCTTGGTGAAAAACCTGAAACACTTACCGGCAAACCTATCTGAAACACCATCTTTAGCCTCATCACGATTATCTTCTATCTAAAATTCTGAACCTTATTCATTCACCCATTCCTACCGATAACTATCACGGAATAATAGAAGAAGTCAACGAACTTCGCGCTCGAGTTATAGTTTTGGAAAATATGGTGCAAAACTTACGAGCACCAGCAGCATTACCGTCAATAACAATACCACCGACACCAACAATCCAAGTTTCAACATCACACGCCTCAATATCTCATTCTGTACCTCGAGCATAATCATCGTTCTACGCAACGTTTTATCTACTTTATCTTCATTCTACATATCGTTCTACATCGATTATCTTCACTCGACATGGCGATTATGTAATTTCTAAAGTTTTAGAGATTATGTAATCTAGTATTAACGATAAATCAAATGAGTTTAATATCTTATTGACTCATTAAATCTATGATTACATCTGAAGAAAATATATATGCAAGTATATTTTCATAAAGATTGTAATTAAAATTGTTTTGTACAAACTGTTAATGGTGAAAATATTTTAACGGGTAGGTAATACTCGAGGAATATTTAGATTTCACATTAATCAGTTACACGGTACAT
Source organism: Rutidosis leptorrhynchoides (assembly GCF_046630445.1). NCBI lineage: Eukaryota > Viridiplantae > Streptophyta > Magnoliopsida > Asterales > Asteraceae > Rutidosis > Rutidosis leptorrhynchoides. The sequence continues at coordinate 230,462,214 of NC_092340.1, forward strand.
TCTTCGACTCTGATTCAACAGTCAGTCACTATCCTACTTGTATCCATAGATATACGTATCCGTTCACCACAGAGTCCATTTTCGTTCAATTTCATATTTGGATTTTGACCTATCAAAATCCAACAAGTGGCATAATGAAGAAAACATCGGACAAAGTAAAATTTGTTAGAAATAAACGAACTAACTAATTGAAATATTGTTAAGAATCCACGCTAACGGTTCCTAGCTAACCGTTCCTAGCTAACTGATTACATTTTATTTATCGCAATTTAATTATCGCAATTTTATTTATCGTCATTTAAATTCTGTTATTTACTTTACGCATTTAATTTATCGTCATTTAATTTCTGTTATTTATTTTACGCACTTTAAATAACGGGACACGTATACAAGGTTTCGACATATCATATTGACCCATCTATATATCTATCTTGGAACAACCATAGACATTCTATATGCAAATGACGGAGTTAGCTATACAGGGTTGAGGTTGATTCCAAAATATATATAATGTTTGAGTTGTGATCAATACTGAGACCGGTACACGGGTTACGATACGTATTAATTAATTTGAATGTTATATATTAAACTATATATGAACTATTGGACTACTAACTTTGGACAATTAAAATGAATTAAAATATTGATTATAATATATGAAACTAAATAATTCTTTAAGTTTTCCACTTGATTTCATCTTAAACCTCTTTTGTATCTTGACGATTATAATCTGCGTCCAAACCTTTCATAATTCTTGAAAACACCTCAATCGAGAGGATGAACCAACCGCATTTCATCTACGTAAGAAGAGATTGATGCATATAGTTACGCACTTGAAAACTTTCAGAACCTGAGTAAATGTTTAACACATACCTGTGCTAGTTCCTTTGGCGTTATTATTACCCAAAATAACTTTGCAATTCCTTTCTAAATTTGCCAAATTTTGTCACAGCTCCAGCAAGTTGATTTCGACTTTTCGTTCAAAACAACCTTATTATAACCTCGGAATATATGCGTACTCTTTTATTGTTACCTGAGAACCTTTTATATTTCACCATATTACCATCAGCGTTTAATCATCTAAAAACACAATTCTCCTGAAACCACCTCGGTTTGATAACCGATGACCCAGAGCCGGTAACTTTGAAAATGCTGACGAAGTAGCATGTTGTAGATGGTCTTAATGGCCAAAAGTTGATGATAAAGAAGGAAGTGTTAGGAACGCTCGATAGAAAATGTGGTACTAAAAACGGATTGAGCAAACCATGAAGAAGACCAAGGACAAATACAAGGACCAAACCCTATATTCAAAGAATCCAGGTAATTCTGGATCCGATGAAATCTTTAAAGAATATCATGCTCCGAAGTCATGTTAAAATCTTGCGAAAAATCTTTTTTCATTAACCATCGAACTTAGAAATTCCAAAATATCATCATAAATATCTTCGATATTTCTGAAGATATTTTCATAAATATTCTTGTTCGAAATTATCTACCTCTTTGTATTTCTGTATTACATTATATTGGAAACTTCTGTAAAGTCTAAGTATAAATTATGAATGAATTGTGGAGAAGTGTTGGGAACTGAAGCATGAGTTAGTATAATATAATGCGCTTGGCCAACGTGATTATATTACAGTAAGTCATGCTGAGTTTCTAATGAAACGTGATGATTCTCAGTACCATCATCATGTGCCATGTTACACAACTCTTTCATTCTATTTAACCTCTAAACATATCCAGAAAATATTTCCTTGATATCTCTGTTCTTCCATAACTTCGATAATATGCTAATAAATCGTGCGATTACATTTCCTTTCCGATTAGAAGATTTCTTTAAATTCCTTGAATTCTAAAAATCACCCTTGACTATGTTAGAAGTTAAGACGAACCTCTAATCATTTCATTTCACTCTTTTGTGATAAGCTTCATTCGTACGCTTCACATAATCGAACCGTTTTATCTATATTAAGAAATAATGATAAAACTCTATTTATCAACTCATATTCGTCATGAAAACATTTTTATTGTCAGCCATAACGACCTCACTCAAATTTCGGCGACGAAATTTTTTAACGGGTAGGTACTGTCACGACCCGAAAAATTTCGACTAATTTTAAACCAAACTCTCAATAGGATATTGTATTTTCAACATGATAAGCAAAGTTTGTTAGGTTAGATCTCAAAAATTTTGAACTGATTCATTTATTCAATTGACCTTCGACTGTTCTCGACGATTCACGAACAACTATTTGTAAATAGATACATATATATGTGTGTGTATATAAATGTGTATATAAATATTACTTGGGAATATATAAAATAATATTAAATATATTTGTTTAAAAATATATAATATATATTTATGTGATAAAACTTGTTAGTTAAAACTGATTATATATAGAGAGAGAGTAAATGGAAAATGAATGATTTTGAGCTTAATTGGCAAACGTCGGTAACACTCGGTTGATGTTTCATTAGTTTTAATATAGATATAAATACATGTTCATGAATGATTTAAATAAAAGTTGAACTGTAAATCAATTACGAAGATTTTAGATTTGTTAAAAGTATTTTTGCCTTTTAAAGTTTAAATATTGGTACTCCGTACATATAAATCGGAACAGAAAATAAATAATTTTCGAACCTTTTTGATCGGGTTTCCAACAGGTAATGAGTGAAAGAATAAAATATAATTAAACTAAAAATTCGAGATTTTTAGGAGCACTTTTATATATTAACTATTTAGCAATGGACACGATAGTACTACGAATTCAATTGTCGGCATATATTAACCAATTATAAAATAGTGTTTATCTTAGGAACACGTTTTATTATCATATATTATTTATTATATTATTTATTTATTATTATATTATATAGTACATATTTCTGTTAACAATTACAATCCGTGATAATTGGATTATGATTGAGGAATACTGTTTAAATCATTTATGAGATATTATATCTCACTATATATATTCCAATTATATTAGATCATCTCTCTGACCTAAAACCCTCAACACCACCGTTACCTTCTCGTTTGCTGTTTAGGATCACCAACAAAACCATATCACCACATCTCTTCCTCACTCCCTCTTTTCATCTTCAACCTCAAAACACCTTCAAACCGGTTCACCATGTCTATCAACCACCTTCTTCCTGTTTCATTCTTCATTTACCAATCCAACCCAAACCACTCTTGATTACTACTACAACTAGTCGACAACCTCACGGCTACCACCACTTCCGGCTATTCTCACAACTATATTGAAATGTCCCGTTCTTATTGATTAAAAATGTTCCATATTAATTGATTTCGTTGCGAGGTTTTGACCTCTATATGAGACGTTTTTCAAAGACTGCATTCATTTTTAAAATAAACCATAACCTTTATTTCATAAATAAAGGTTTAAAAAGCTTTATGTAGATTATCAAATAATGATAATCTAAAATATCCTGTTTACACACGACCATTACATAATGGTTTACAATACAAATATGTTACATCGAAATCAGTTTCTTGAATGCAGTTTTTACACAATATCATACAAACATGGACTCCAAATCTTGTCCTTATTTTAGTATGCAACAGCGGAAGCTCTTAGTATTCACATGAGAATAAACATGCTTTAAACGTCAACAAAAATGTTGGTGAGTTATAGGTTTAACCTATATATATCAAATCGTAACAATAGACCACAAGATTTCATATTTCAATACACATCCCATACATAGAGATAAAAATCATTCATATGGTGAACACCTGGTAACCGACATTAACAAGATGCATATATATAAGAATATCCCCATCATTCCGGGACACCCTTCGGATATGATATAAATTTCAAAGTACGAAAGCATCCGGTACTTTGGATGGGGTTTGTTAGGCCCAATAGATCTATCTTTAGGATTCGCGTCAATTAGGGTGTCTGTTCCCTAATTCTTAGATTACCAGACTTAATAAAAAGGGGCATATTCGATTTCGATAATTCAACCATAGAATGTAGTTTCACGTACTTGTGTCTATTTTGTAAATCATTTATAAAACCTGCATGTATTCTCATCCCAAAAATATTAGATTTTAAAAGTGGGACTATAACTCACTTTCACAGATTTTTACTTCGTCGGGAAGTAAGACTTGGCCACTGGTTGATTCACGAACCTATAACAATATATACATATATATCAAAGTATGTTTAAAATATATTTACAACACTTTTAATATATTTTGATGTTTTAAGTTTATTAAGTCAGCTGTCCTCGTTAGTAACCTACAACTAGTTGTTCACAGTTAGATGTACAGAAATAAATCGATAAATATTATCTTGAATCAATCCACGACCCAGTGTATACGTATCTCAGTATTGATCACAACTCAAACTATATATATTTTGGAATCAACCTCAACCCTGTATAGCTAACTCCAACATTCACATATAGAGTGTCTATGGTTGTTCCGAAATATATATAGATGTGTCGACATGATAGGTCGAAACATTATATACGTGTCTATGGTATCTCAAGATTACATAATATACAATACAAGTTGATTAAGTTATGGTTGGAATAGATTTGTTACCAATTTTCACGTAGCTAAAATGAGAAAAATTATCCAATCTTGTTTTACCCATAACTTCTTCATTTTAAATCCGTTTTGAGTGAATAAAATTGCTATGGTTTCATATTGAACTCTATTTTATGAATCTAAACAGAAAAAGTATAGGTTTATAGTCGGAAAAATAAGTTACAAGTCGTTTTTGTAAAGGTAGTCATTTCAGTCGAAAGAACGACGTCTAGATGACCATTTTAGAAAACATACTTTCACTTTGAGTTTAACCATAATTTTTGGATATAGTTTCATGTTCATAATAAAAATCATTTTCTTAGAATAACAACTTTTAAATCAAAGTTTATCATAGTTTTTAATTAACTAACCCAAAACAGCCCGCGGTGTTACTACGACGGCGTAAATCCGGTTTTACGGTGTTTTTCGTGTTTCCAGGTTTTAAATCATTAAGTTAGCATATCATATAGATATAGAACATGTGTGTATTTAATTTTAAAAGTCAAGTTAGAAGGATTATCTTTTGTTTGCGAACAAGTTTAGAATTAACTAAACTATGTTCTAGTGATTACGAGTTTAAACCTTCGAATAAGATAGTTTTATATATATGAATCGAATGATGTTATGAACATCATTACTACCTCAAGTTTAGTAGGTAAACCTACTGGAAGTGACAAGAAATGATCTAGCTTCAAAGGATCTTCGATGGCTTGAAAGTTCTTGAAGTAGGATCATGACACAAAAACAAGTTCAAGTAAGATTTTTACTCGAATTAAGATAGTTTATAGTTATAGAAATTGAATCAAAGTTTGAATATGAATATTACCTTGAATAAGAAAGATAATCTACTGTATATAACAAAGGTTTCTTGATCTTAGATGATTACTTGGAATGGATTAGAAAGCTTGGAAGTAAATTAGTAAACTTGAAGGGATTTTTGAAGTGTTCTTGAAGTGTTCTTCCTATGATGATTATAGCTTGATTCTTGAAGTGATTTTTGATGAAGATGATGATTAACTACTAGAAAAATACGTTCATAATAGTGTGTGTGTGTGTTGAGAGAGAATTAGAAAGAGAATTGGAAGTGAAATGGAGTGAATGATGAGTGGTAATTGGTGAGTGGTGAGTGGGGTTAAAAGGAGTTCTAGTTAGTTGACTAGCTCATGGTAGAAGTTAAAATTGATTAGTCATACATGACATAATCAAGAGTGGAATCCCATGCTAGTTCCTATTGGTATATACTCATAGTAAGTACGTTTTGAAGCTGTGTATAATACGGGTAAGAATACGACTAGAATTCTTGATGAAAGAAAAGAATGGAAAAGTAACTGTAACCATTTTCGTTAAGTATGAGTGTTTTGATATATGTCTTGAAGTCTTCCAAAAGTATTTTAATACATCTAAATACACTACATGTATATACATTTTAACTGAGTCGTTAAGTCATCGTTAGTCGTTACATGTAAGTGTTGTTTTGAAACCTTTAAGTTAACGATCTCAATTAATGTTGTTAACCCATTGTTTATTATATCTAATGAGATGTTAAATTATTATATTATCATGATATTATGATATATTAATATATCTTAATATGATATATATACATTTAAATGTCGTTACAACGATAATCGTTACATATATGTCTCGTTTCGAAATCCTTAAGTTAGTAGTCTTGTTTATATGTATATAACTCATTGTTAATATACTTATGGAGATACTTACTTATCATAATCTCATGTTAACCATATGTATATCCGTATATATACCGTCTTGTCGTTTTTACAAGTTTTAACGTTCGTGAATCGCCGGTCAACTTGGATGGTCAATTGTCTATATGAAACATATTTCAATTAATCAAGTCTTAATAAGTTTTATTGCTTAACATGTTGGAAACATTTAATCATGTAAATATCAATCTCAATTAATATATATAAACATGGAAAAGTTCGGGTCACTACAGTACCTACCCGTTAAATAAATTTCGTCCCGAAATTTTAAGCTGTTGAAGGTGTTGACGAATCTTCTGGAAATAGATGCGGGTATTTCTTCTTCATCTGATCTTCATGCTCCCAGGTGAACTCGGGTCCTCTACGAGCATTCCATCGAACCTTAACAATTGGTATCTTGTTTTACTTAAGTCTTTTAACCTCACGATCCATTATTTAGACGGGTTCTTCGATGAATTGGAGTTTTTCGTTGATTTGGATTTCATCTAACGGAATAGTGAGATCTTCTTTAGCAAAACATTTCTTCAAATTCGAGACGTGGAAATTGTTATGTACAGCCGAGAGTTGTTGAGGTAACTCAAGTCGGTAAGCTACTGGTCCGACACGATCAATAATCTTGAATGGTCCAATATACCTTGGATTTAATTTCCCTCGTTTACCAAATTTCTAACAACGCCTTTCCAAGGTGCAACTTTAAGCATGACCATCTCTCCAATTTCAAATTCTATATCTTTTCTTTTAATGTCAGCGTAGCTCTTTGGTCGACTTTGGGCGGTTTTCAACCGTTGTTGAATTTGGATGATCTTCTCGGTAGTTTCTTGTATAATCTCCGGACCCGTAATCTGTCTATCCCCCACTTCACTCCAACAAATCGGAGACCTGCACTTTCTACCATAAAGTGCTTCAAACGGCGCCATCTCAATGCTTGAATGGTAGCTGTTGTTGTAGGAAAATTCTGCTAATGGTAGATGTCGATCCCAACTGTTACCGAAATCAATAACACATGCTCGTAGCATGTCTTCAAGCGTTTGTATCGTCCTTTCGCTCTGCCCATCAGTTTGTGAATGATAGGCAGTACTCATGTCTAGACGAGTTCCTAATGCTTGCTGTAATGTCTGCCAGAATCTTGAAATAAATCTGCCATCCCTATCAGAGATAATAGAGATTGGTATTCCATGTCTGGAGACGACTTCCTTCAAATACAGTCGTGCTAACTTCTCCATCTTGTCTTCTTCTCTTATTGGCAGGAAATGTGCTGATTTGGTGAGACGATCAACTATTACCCAAATAGTATCAAAACCACTTGCAGTCCTTGGCAATTTAGTGATGAAATCCATGGTAATGTTTTCCCATTTCCATTCCGGGATTTCGGGTTGTTGAAGTAGACCTGATGATTTCTGATGCTCAGCTTTGACCTTAGAACACGTCAAACATTCTCCTACGTATTTAGCTACATCGGCTTTCATACCCGGCCACCAAAAATATTTCCTGAGATCCTTGTACATCTTCCCCGTTCCAGGATGTATTGAGTATCTGGTTTTATGAGCTTCTCTAAGTACCATTTCTCTCATATCTCCAAATTTTGGTACCCAAATCCTTTCAGCCCTATACCGGGTTCCGTCTTCCCGAATATTAAGATGTTTCTCCGATCCTTTGGGTATTTCATCCTTTAAATTTCCCTCTTTTAAAACTCCTTGTTGCGCCTCCTTTATTTGAGTAGTAAGGTTATTATGAATCATTATATTCATAGATTTTACTCGAATGGGTTCTCTGTCCTTCCTGCTCAAGGCATCGGCTACCACATTTGCCTTCCCCGGGTGGTAACGAATCTCAAAGTCGTAATCATTCAATAATTCAATCCACCTACGCTGCCTCATATTCAGTTGTTTCTGATTAAATATGTGTTGAAGACTTTTGTGGTCGGTATATATAATACTTTTGACCCCATATAAGTAGTGCCTCCAAGTCTTTAATGCAAAAACAACCGCACCTAATTCCAAATCATGCGTCGTATAATTTTGTTCGTGAATCTTCAATTGTCTAGATGCATAAGCAATCACCTTCATTCGTTGCATTAATACACAATCGAGACCTTGCTTTGATGCGTCACAATAAATCACAAAATCATCATTCCCTTCAGGCAATGACAATATAGGTGCCGTAGTTAGCTTTTTCTTCAATAACTGAAACGCTTTCGCTTGTTCATCATTCCATTCAAATTTCTTCCCTTTATGCGTTAATGCAGTCAAGGGTTTTGCTATTCTGGAAAAGTCTTGGATGAACCTTCTGTAGTAACCAGCTAGTCCTAAAAACTGGCGTATGTGTTTCGGAGTTTTCGGGGTTTCCCACTTTTCAACAGTTTCTATCTTTGCCGGATCCACCTTAATAACTTCTTTGTTCACTATGTGACCAAGGAATTGAACTTCTTCCAACCAAAATGCACACTTTGAAAACTTAGCGTACGATTCTTCCTTCCTCAATGCTTCTAACACCTTTCTCAAATGTTCACCGTGTTCTTGGTCATTCTTTGAGTAAATAAGTATGTCATCAATGAAAACAATGACAAACTTGACAAGGTATGGTCCACACACTCGGTTCATAAGGTCCATGAACACAGCTGGTGCATTAGTTAAACCAAACGGCATGACCATAAACTCGTAATGACCGTAACGTGTTCTGAAAGCAGTCTTTGGAATATCATCTTCTTTCACCCGCATTTGATGATACCCGGAACGTAAGTCAATCTTTGAATAAACAGACGAGCCTTGTAGTTGATCAAATAAGTCGTCGATTATCGGTAGTGGGTAGTGGTTCTTGATGGTAAGTTTGTTCAACTCTCGGTAGTCGATACACAACCTGAATGTACCATCTTTCTTCTTGACAAACAAAACAGGAGCTCCCCACGGTGATGTGCTTGGTCGAATGAAACCACGCTCTAAAAGTTCTTGTAATTGGCTTTGCAGTTCTTTCATCTCGCTAGGTGCGAGTCTGTAAGGAGCACGAGCTATTGGTGCAGCTCCTGGTACAAGATCTATTTGAAATTCAACGGATCGCTGTGGGGGTAATCCCGGTAATTCTTTCGGAAATACATCGGGAAATTCTTTTGCAATGGGAACATCATTGATGCTCTTTTCTTCAGTTTGTACTTTCTCGACGTGTGCTAGAACAGCATAGCAACCTTTTCTTATTAGTTTTTGTGCCTTCAAATTACTAATAATATGTAGCTTCGTGTTACCCTTTTCTCCGTACACCATTAAAGGTTTTCCTTTTTCTCGTATAATGCGAATTGCATTTTTGTAACAAACGATCTCTGCTTTCACTTCTTTCAACCAGTCCATACCGATTATCACATCAAAACTCCCTAACTCTACTGGTATCAAATCAATCTTAAATGTTTCGCTAACCAGTTTAATTTCTCGATTCCGACATATATTATTTGCTGAAATTAATTTACCATTTGCTAATTCGAGTAAAAATTTACTATCCAAAGGCGTCAATGGACAACTTAATTTAGCACAAAAATCTCTACTCATATAGCTTCTATCCGCACCCCAATCAAATAAAACGTAAGCAGATTTATTGTCAATAAGAAACGTACCCGTAACAAGCTCCAGGTCTTCCTGTGCCTCTGCCGCATTAATATTGAAAACTCTTCCGCGGCCTTGTCCATTCGTGTTCTCCTGGTTCGGGCAATTTCTAATAATGTGGCCTGGTTTTCCACATTTATAACAAAATACATTGGCATAACTTGCTCCGACACTACTTGCTCCGCCATTACTCGTTCCGACACTATTTGTTCCTTTCGTTCTATTAACCCCTGGTCCGTAGACCTCACACTTCGCCGCGCTATGACCATTTCTTTTACACTTGTTTCAATATTTGGTGCAGAACCCCGAGTGATACTTTTCACACCTTTGGCATAGCTGCTTCTGATTGTTGTTGTTGTTGCGGTTATTATTGTTGTTGGGATGATTGTTGTAGTTGCTGTTGTGGTTGTTGTTGTTGTTGTTGGGCTGTTTGTTGTAGTTGCGATTGATGTTGCGATTGTTGGGATAATTGTTGCGATTATTGTTGTAATTGCTGTTGTTGTTGTATTGGTGATTCTTATCACCGTTTTCCACCCACTTTCTTTTGACTTGCTTCACATTGGCCTATTCAGCAGTCTGTTCTTTAATTCTTTCTTCAATCTGGTTCACTAGTTTGTGATCCATTCTACATGCCTGTTGTATGGAGGCGGGCTCGTGTGAACTTATATCTTCTTGGATTCTTTCCGATAATCCTTTCACAAACGCGTCGATCTTCTCTTCCTCATCTTCAAATGCTCCCGGACACAATAGGCACAATTCTGTGAATCGTCTTTCGTACGTGGTAATATCAAATCCTTGGGATCGTAACCCTCTAAGTTCTGTCTTGAGCTTATTGACCTCGGTTCTGGGACGGTACTTCTCGTTCATCAAGTGCTTGAATGCTGACCACGGTAGTGCGTACGCATAGTCTTGTCCCACTTGCTATAGATAGGTATTCCACCATGTTAACGCAGAACCTGTGAAGGTATGCGTAGCGTACTTCACTTTGTCCTCTTCAGTACACTTACTTATGGCAAACACCGATTCGACCTTCTCGGTCCACCGTTTCAATCCGATCGGTCCTTCGATTCCATCAAATTCCAAAGGTTTGCAGGCAGTGAATTCTTTGTAGGTGCATCCTACACGATTTCCTGTACTGCCAGATCCAAGGTTATTGTTGGTATGTAGCGCAGCCTATACTGCGGCTATGTTTGAAGCTAGAAAAGTACGGAATTCCTCTTCATTCATATTCACGGTGTGTCGAGTAGTCGGTGCCATTTCTTTCAAAATAGTCAAATGGAACTAGTTAATCATACAGAATATTAAGAGTAGTTAATAGTATTTCATAGCATAATATGAACTCATTTATAAAAGCTTTTTCTTCTTATTAGCGTTTTATAAGTTTAAATTCGGGTAGTACCTACCCATTAAGTTCATACTTAGTAGCTAATATACAATTCAACTACTACAATTCTATATGAAAAACTGATTGTAATAATATTTCGCGTTCAAACTTTTATACAATATTTTACAAACTTACAATACCGCTTATTTTACATAAAGCATGAAATATAGCACACAATAACTTTGATACAAGATAGTTGTGAAGATAATTCTAGCTAGTACACAAGTTGTTCAGCAAAGGCAATAAAGACACGTAATTCATACGTCCAGAAACAAGTCATGCATTCTGGTTTTACTAGGACTACTTCCCATCCTTGGTCTTGTGGAACATAACCGTTATGGCCATTGATAAGACAGCGTGTTGTAACGTCGTCAAAGGGACGAGGGTTACGTAATGACCAACAGTCTCGTAATAACCTAAAAACCTCATTTCTTACCCCAATTACCGACTCCGTCACTTGTGAGAACGTTTTATTTAATAGTTGTAGCCCGATGTTCTTGTTCTCACTTTGGTGAGAAGCGAACATTATTAACCCGTAAGCATAACATGCTTCTTTATGTTGCATGTTAGCCGCTTTTTCTAAATCACGAAGTCCTATATTCGGATATACTGAGTCAAAATAATTTCTTAACCCGTTGCGTAAAATAGCATTTGGGTTCCCCGCAATATATGCGTCAAAGTAAACACATCGTAACTTATGGATTTCCCAATGTGATATCCCCCATCTTTCGAAAGAAAGCCTTTTATAAACCAAGGCATTCTTGGAAAGTTCTTCGAATGTCTTACAAACTGATCTCGCCTTAAATAGTTGTGCCGAGGAATTCTGACCGACTCTAGACAAGATTTCATCAATCATGTCTCCGGGTAGGTCTCTTAAAATATTGGGTTGTCTATCTGTTTTGTGTTTTTATACTGTAAAATAGACAAGAGTTAGATTCATAAAAAAATACTTATTAATACAAGCAATTTTTACATATATCATAAAGCATAAGCATACTATATTACATATATTACACCACACGAATACAACTATCTTATTCCGACTCGCTCGTTTCTTATTGTTCAGTTTTGGTTTGTTTTACCAAGTTTCTAGGGATATATGATGTTCCCCTAATACGAGCCGTCGTTGTCCACATTGGTTTAGAAAAACCTGGTGGTTTAGAGGTTCCCGGGTCATTGTTACAACTTAAGGACTTCGGGGGTTGACGATACATATAAAGTTCATCGGGGTTGGAATTAGATTTCTCTATTTTTATGCCCTTTCCTTTATTATTTTCTTTTGCCTTTTTAAATTCAGTTGGGGTAATTTCTATAACATCATCGGAATTCTCATCGGAATCCGATTCATTGGAGAATTGGTAATCCTCCCAATATTTTGCTTCCTTGGCGGAAACACCATTGACCATAATTAACCTTGGTCGGTTGGTTGAGGATTCTCTTTTACTTAACCGTTTTATTATTTCCCCCACCGGTTCTATTTCTTCTTCCGGTTCCGATTCTTCTTCCGGTTCCGATTCTTCTTCCGGTTCCGACTCTTCTTCCGGTTCCTCTTCGGGAACTTGTGAATCAGTCCACAAATCATTCCAATTTACATTTGACTCTTCATTAATATTAGGTGAGTCAATGGGACTTGTTCTAGAGGTAGACATCTATCACATAATATCAAACACGTTAAGAGATTAATATATCACATAATATTCATATGTTAAAAATATATAGTTTCCAACAAAAATGTTAAGCAATCATTTTTAAAGAAAACACGGTCGAAGTCCAGACTCACTAATGCATCCTAACAAACTCGATAAGACACACTAATGCAAATTCTCTGGTTCTCTAAGACCAACGCTCGGATACCAACTGAAATGTCCCGTTCTTATTGATTAAAAACGTTCCATATTAATTGATTTCGTTGCGAGGTTTTGACCTCTATATGAGACGTTTTTCAAAGACTGCATTCATTTTTAAAACAAACCATAACCTTTATTTCATAAATAAAGGTTTAAAAAGCTTTACGTAGATTATCAAATAATGATAATCTAAAATATCCTGTTTACACACGACCATTACATAATGGTTTACAATACAAATATGTTACATCGAAATCAGTTTCTTGAATGCAGTTTTTACACAATATCATACAAACATGGACTTCAAATCTTGTCCTTATTTTTGTATGCAACCGCGGAAGCTCTTAGTATTCACTTGAGAATAAACATGCTTTAAACGTCAACAAAAATGTTGGTGAGTTATAGGTTTAACAATATATATCAAATCGTAACAATAGACCACAAGATTTCATATTTCAATACACATCCCATACATAGAGATAAAAATCATTCATATGGTGAACACCTGGTAACCGACATTAACAAGATGCATATATATAAGAATATCCCCATCATTCCAGGACACCCTTCGGATATGATATAAATTTCGAAGTACTAAAGCATCCGGTACTTTGGATGGGGTTTGTTAGGCCCAATAGATCTATCTTTAGGATTCGCATCAATTAGGGTGTCTGTTCCCTAATTCTTAGATTACCAGACTTAATAAAAAGGGGCATATTCGATTTCGATAATTCAACCATAGAATGTAGTTTCACGTACTTGTGTCTATTTTGTAAATCATTTATAAAACCTGCATGTATTCTCATCCCAAAAATATTTGATTTTAAAAGTGGGACTATAACTCACTTTCACAGATTTTTACTTCGTCGGGAAGTAAGACTTGGCCACTGGTTGATTCACGAACCTATAACAATATATACATATATATCAAAGTATGTTTAAAATATATTTACAACACTTTTAATATATTTTGATGTTTTAAGTTTATTAAGTCAGCTGTCCTCGTTAGTAACCTACAACTAGTTGTCCACAGTTAGATGTACAGAAATAAATCGATAAATATTATCTTGAATCAATCCACGACCCAGTGTATACGTATCTCAGTATTGATCACAACTCAAACTATATATATTTTGGAATCAACCTCAACCCTGTATAGCTAACTCCAACATTCACATATAGAGTGTCTATGGTTGTTCCGAAATATATATAGATGTGTCGACATGATAGGTCGAAACATCGTATACGTGTCTATGGTATCTCAAGATTACATAATATACAATACAAGTTGATTAAGTTATGGTTGGAATAGATTTGTTACCAATTTTCACGTAGCTAAAATGAGAAAAATTATCCAATCTTGTTTTACCCATAACTTCTTCATTTTAAATCCGTTTTGAGTGAATCAAATTGTTATGATTTCATATTGAACTCTATTTTATGAATCTAAACAGAAAAAGTACAGGTTTATAGTCGTAAAAATAAGTTACAAGTCGTTTTTGTAAAGGTAGTCATTTCAGTCGAAAGAACGACGTCTAGATGACCATTTTAGAAAACATACTTCCACTTTGAGTTTAACCATAATTTTTGGATATAGTTTCATGTTCATAATAAAAATCATTTTCTCAGAGTAACAACTTTTAAATCAAAGTTTATCATAGTTTTTAATTAACTAACCCAAAACAGCCCGCGGTGTTACTATGACGGCGTAAATCCGGTTTTACGGTGTTTTTCATGTTTCCAGGTTTTAAATCATTAAGTTAGCATATCATATAGATATAGAACATGTGTGTAGTTAATTTTAAAAGTCAATTTAGAAGGATTATCTTTTGTTTGCGAACAAGTTTAGAATTAACTAAACTATGTTCTAGTGATTACGAGTTTAAACCTTCGAATAAGATAGTTTTATATATATGAATCGAATGATGTTATGAACATCATTACTACCTCAAGTTTAGTAGGTAAACCTACTGGAAGTGACAAGAAATGATCTAGCTTCAAAGGATCTTGGATGGCTTGAAAGTTCTTGAAGTAGGATCATGACACAAAAACAAGTTCAAGTAAGATTTTTACTCGAATTAAGATAGTTTATAGTTATAGAAATTGAATCAAAGTTTGAATATGAATATTACCTTGAATAAGAAAGATAACCTACTGTATATAACAAAGGTTTCTTGATCTTAGATGATTACTTGGAATGGATTAGAAAGCTTGGAAGTAAATTAGTAAACTTGAAGAGATTTTTGAAGTGTTCTTGAAGTGTTCTTCCTATGATGATTATAGCTTGATTCTAGAAGTGATTTTTGATGAATATGATGATTAACTACTGGAAAAATACATTCATAATAGTGTGTGTGTGTTGAGAGAGAATTAGAAAGAGAATTGGAAGTGAAATGGAGTGAATGATGAGTGGTAATTGGTGAGTGGTGAGTGGGGTTAAAAGGAGTTCTAGTTAGTTGACTAGCTCATGGTAGAAGTTAAAATTGATTAGTCATACATGACATAATCAAGAGTGGAATCCCATGCTAGTTCCTATTGGTATATACTCATAGTAAGTACGTTTTGAAGCTGTGTATAATACGGGTAAGAATACGACTAGAATTCTTGATGAAAGAAAAGAATGGAAAAGTAACTGTAACCATTTTCGTTAAGTATGAGTGTTTTGATATATGTCTTGAAGTCTTCCAAAAGTATTTTAATACATCTAAATACACTACATGTATATACATTTTAACTGAGTCGTTAAGTCATCGTTAGTCGTTACATGTAAGTGTTGTTTTGAAACCTTTAAGTTAACGATCTCAATTAATGTTGTTAACCCATTGTTTATTATATCTAATGAGATGTTAAATTATTATATTATCATGATATTATGATATATTAATATATCTTAATATGATATATATACATTTAAATGTCGTTACAACGATAATCGTTACATATATGTCTCGTTTTGAAATCCTTAAGTTAGTAGTCTTGTTTATATGTATATAACTCATTGTTAATATACTTATGGAGATACTTACTTATCATAATCTCATGTTAACCATATGTATATCCATATATATATCGTCATGTCTTTTTTACAAGTTTTAACGTTCGTGAATCGCCGGTCAACTTGGGTGGTCAATTGTCTATATGAAACATATTTCAATTAATCAAGTCTTAACAAGTTTGATTGCTTAACATGTTGGAAACATTTAATCATGTAAATATCAATCTCAATTAATATATATAAACATGGAAAAGTTCAGGTCACTACATATATCACCCCATATATCCTCTCTCTCTCTCTCTCTCTCTCTCTCTCTCTCTCTTGTTAAAACCCGTCACCACCCATCGTGATCATCATCATAATGAACCTCTACAACAACCATCGTCACTTTATTCTTCAACCCATTTAACCACCACCATCTCCATTGAACAACACCAAGAGTCACCATCCTCCATCACCATAATCACCACCTTACTCGACCAACACCATCATCGAATCCTTATCAACAAATGCCACTAATTATTTGTATTCAAAAACCAAAACAACAACATAAACGTACCTGTTTTCGATTCCATCTTACTTTTGTTTCGAACCAATTCTCAAGCCGAATATATATATATATTTCATCTTTCTTTCCTGTTTCCTCCACGAATAACAATCCATAACTCCACCCTTAATAATGTAAACCGTCACCCCATAACCTAGCCATCTAGTACCTCCCTTACCGTTACGCTACTGCTGCCAATTACTATTTAATTGCCACACAACTCGCTACTACAGCTGCTCGTCTGTTTCCTAACTTCTTCCTGAACAAACACAACTATCTCTATATCTCTCTCATATTTTCCATCTCTCTTGACCTCTCTCTCTCTCTCTCCTCTTAGTGATTGTAAACCACCACCACCGAATCCCTACAGCAACTACTATCTATCATTATTGTTATTCGATGCCCAACAGACCCAAACTCATCGAATATGTACTGCAAATTGCTGTAACTGTTACTTTTTTTTTTTCCATTCAAATCACAAATAGACCTCACAGATCAATACCATCGAATACCATCAATTGTGTTGTAACGTTACTACTGCGTTTACTTCTGATACTTTTAAAACAGCGAAAATGATGATTAATAGAATTATTGGCGAGGTTATCCACTAAAGAAGAGTATCATTATATATATAGAATATGATATACGATGAATGAAAATAATGGGGATTGAAAAGATAATGACAGTGATAATGATATGGGAATAATGATGAAAAGGTTAGTGTGAATTAGGTGTAAAGTTCGGATAAAAAAAAAAGAAATCAAACACCGAAATCTTTTTAGTCCTGTAGGGTTTGTCGACTTAATTTGCTGCGTGATTACCAGGACCGAACTAATTTCTAAATCTTGGGCCACTATAAACTAATTGGGCTGAGATCTTATTTCGGTTGGGCTAATGTAAGTTAGGTTAGGGTATGGATTTACAACGAAGAGATGGGTTATAAGGTTTCGATTCACTAACAAATAAGAAAAACGCAAATGGTCTGATGGTTAAGGGGGTTGTGTGTTGAACGAGAGGTCTCAGGTTCGAGCTTGGGTAGTGGCAAATTTTTTTAGGAAGCTTATTTAATCATTTAAAGGTAGTATTTATTATATTTATTATTATCATTATAATTAAAATTATGAGAATTATCATTTTTATTAAAAGTAATATTTTATTATTATTTTTATTAAAATTAGTAATAAAATTATCATTATCATTAAAATTACCATTTATTGTTAAATTTAATATTTTTATTAAAACTATTATTTTTATTAAGTTTATCATTATTATTAGAATTACCATTATTTCTATTTTTATTACAATTATCATTATTTTAGTATTATTATAATTATTATATTAGCAAACAAATAACGTTTTTATAAAACTATATTACATACTAATATTTTTTTTAAAACTAAAATATTATTATTATTTAAGTTACATATAAAAATATCTTAATATAATCATATATATATATATATATATATATATATACATAACAATTAAAATATAGATTGTACTAAAATAAGTTCTTATTATTATTTGATATATATTACTGATAAAGGTTCGTCAATCCGATGCCAACCCTACACTTGTTAAATATCGTCATATGTATTTTTACTACAAAATACAATAAAGTGAGTTTCATTTGCTCCCTTTTTAATTGCTTTTGCAATATATATTTTTGGGCTGAGAATACATGCGCTGTTTTTATAAATGCTTTACGAAATAGACACAAGTACTTAAAAAAATATATTCTACGTTGAGTTGTACCACTGGCATACTTCCCTGTAGCTTAGTAACTACCATTTACAAGCGGTATTGTAAACGCGAATCCTGTTGATAGATCTATCGGGCCTGACAACCTCAACCGGACTGGACGACCAGTATTCAACGGTTGTACAGTACTTCGTTTCGTTACTACACTTGGTACAGTGTAGGGAGATTTCATAATAAAGGGAATATGCGACGTTGATTAAATGTTAAGTATGGTTACCAAGTGCTCAACCACTTAGAATGCTTTACATACACTTACGAGTGTATTATGTTTATGATTATGAAATCTTGTGGTCTATTAAGATATTAAAAAGATTGTTATGATAAATCTATGAACTCACCAACCTTTTGGTTGACACTTTTAAGCATGTTTATTCTCAGGTACGAATTAGGTCTTCCACTGTGCATTTGCTCATTTTAAGGAAATTACTTGGAGTCGATCATCATAATGGGACCAAATGATGAAGACTTCGTCCGGGGGGATAAGGACGGGTCCTTTTAGTTGGTATCAGAGCGGTGGTCTAAGTGAACCAGGTCTTGCATTAGTGTGTCTAACTGATAGTTGTTTAGATGCATTAGTGAGTTTGGACTTCGACCGTGTCTACATGTCAAAAGTTTTGCTTATCATTTCTAGTCGAAAATCATCTGCTTATCATTCTTAGTCTAGACATGTCTTACTGCCTCTATTGCATAGACAATGTATAGATAAATTCATATCTTAGCATATATGTTATTGTTACCTTTGTCTGACAGCTTCCGTAGATTTCTCCGTAACTTAAGGGATTTTAGTATTATATATGCATATGTAAATAATGTATTGCAGGGTACTAATCTACATCCTATAAACTATTTCTTATCGAAAATCCTTTATCTAATCGTACGAGATGAATCCCTCAACCAGTTCGAATTCCTCAGATTCCGACAGCTATTCCGATATGGAGTTTCACTCCAGTTCCAAAAGCAGCGTCACCAGAATGAATCAATCAATCAGCCATCCCCAATTCATCTGATGGGTTTCGTAGTCAACTTAATCAATGGAGACGAGAAGAAGGTGATCCTTTCCAATAACCGAATTCACCTCTTGGTGAAAAACCTGAAACACTTACCGGCAAACCTATCTGAAACACCATCTTTAGCCTCATTTCCAGGGTAGCTCGTCACGATTATCTTTTATCTAAAATTCTGAACCTTATTCATTTGCCCATTCCTACCGACAACCATCCCGGAATAATAGAAGAAGTCAACGAACTTCGCGCTCGAGTTATAGTTTTGGAAAATATGATGCAAAACTTACGAGCACCAGCAGCATCACCGTCAATAACAATACCACCGACACCAACAATCCAAGTTTCAACATCACACGCCTCAATATCTCATTCTGTACCTCGAGCATAATCATCGTTCTACGCAACATTTTATCTACTTTATCTTCATTCTACATATCATTCTACATCGATTATATTCGCTCGACATGGCGATTATGTAATTTCTAAAGTTTTAGAGATTATGTAATCTAGTATTAACGATAAATCAAATGAGTTTAATATCTTATTGACTCATTAAATCTATGATTACATCTGAAGAAAATATATATGCAAGTATATTTTCATAAAGATTGTAATTAAAATTGTTTTGCACAAACTGTTAATGGTGAAAATATTTTAACGGGTAGGTAATACCCGAGGAATATTTAGATTTCACATTAATCAGTTACACGGTACATTCTTCGACTCTGATTCAACAGTCAGTCACTATCCTACTTGTATCCATAGATATACGTATCCGTTCACTACAGAATCCATTTTCGTTCAATTTCATATTTGGATTTTGACCTATCAAAATCCAACAAGTGGCATAATGAAGAAAACACCGGACAAAGTAAAATTTGTTAGAAACAAACGAACTAACTAATTGAAATATTGTTAAGAATCCACGCTAACTGTTCCTAGCTAACTGTTCCTAGCTAACTGATTACATTTTATTTATCGGAATTTAATTATCGCAATTTTATTTTTCGTCATTTAAATTCTGTTATTTACTTTACGCATTTAATTTATCATCATTTAATTTCTGTTATTTATTTTACGCACTTTAAATAACGGGACACGTATACAAGGTTTCGACATATCATATTGACCCATCTATATATCTATCTTGGAACAACCATAGACACTCTATATACAAATGACGGAGTTAGCTATACAGGGTTGAGGTTGATTCCAAAAAATATATATAGTTTGAGTTGTGATCAATACTGAGACCGGTACACGGGTCACGATACGTATTAATTAATTCGAATGTTATATATTAAACTATATATGAACTATTGGACTATTGGACTACTAACTTTGGACAATTCAAATGAATTAAAATATTGATTATAATATATGAAACTAAATAATTCTTCAAGTTTGCCACTTGATTTCATCTTAAACCTCTTTTGTATCTTGACGATTATACTCTGCGTCCAAGCCTTTCGTAATTCTTGAAAGCACCTCCATCGAGAGGATGAACCAACCGCATTTCATCTACGTAAGAAGAGATTGATGCATATAGTTACGCACTTGAAAACTTTCGGAACCTGAGTAATTGTTTAACACATACCTGTGCTAGTTCCTTTGGCATTATTATTACCCAAAATAACTTTGCAATTCCTTTCCAAATTTGCCAAATTTTGTCACAGCTCCAGCAAGTTGATTTCGACTTTTCGTTCAAAACAACCTTATTATAACCTCGGAATATATGCGTACTCTTTTATTGTTACCGGAGAACCTTTTATATTTCACCATATTACCATCAGTGTTTAATCATCTAAAAACACAATTCTCCTGAAACCACCTCGGTTTGATAACCGATGACCCAGAGCCGTTAACTTTGAAAATGCTGACGAAGCAGCATGTTGTAGATGGTCTTAATGGCCAAAATTTGATGATAAAGAAGGAAGTGTTAGGAACGCTCGATAGAAAATGTGGTACTAAAAACAGATTGAGCAAACCATGAAGAAGACCAAGGACAAATACAAGGACCAAACCCTATATTCAAAGAATCCAGGTAATTCTGGATCCGATGAAATCTTTAAAGAATATCATGCTCCGAAGTCATGTTAAAATCTTGCGAAAAATCTTTCTTCATTAACCATCGAACTTAGAAATTCCAAAATATCATCATAAATATCTTCGATATTTCTGAAGATATTTTCATAAATATTTTTGTTCGAAATTATCTACCTCTTTGTATTTCTGTATTCCATTATATTGGAAACTTCTGTAAAGTCTAAGTATAAATTATGAATGAATTGTGGAGAAGTGTTGGGAACTGAAGCATGAGTTAGTATAATATAATGCGCTTGGCCAACGTGATTATATTATAGTAAGTCATGCTGAGTTTCTAATGAAACGTGATGATTCTCAGTACCATCATCATGTGCCATGTTACACAACTCTTTCATTCTATTTAACCTCTAAACATATCCAGAAAATATTTCCTTGATATCTCTGTTCTTCCGTAACTTCGATAATCTGCTAATAAATCGTGCGATTACATTTCCTTTCCGATTAGAAGATTTCTTTAAATTCCTTGAATTCTAAAAATCACCCTTGACTATGTTAGAAGTTAAGACGAACCTCTAATCATTTTATTTCACTCTTTTATGACAAGCTTCAGTCGTACGCTTCACATAATCGAACCGTTTTATCTATATTAAGCAATAATGATAAAACTCTATTTATCAACTCATATTCGTCATGAAAACATTTTTATTGTCAGCCATAACGACCTCACTCAAATTTCGGGGACGAAATTTCTTTAACGGGTAGCTACTGTCACAACCCGGAAAATTTCGACTAATTTTAAACCAAACTCTCAATAGGATATTGTATTTTCAACACGATAAGCAAAGTTTGTTAGGTTAGATCTCAAAAATTTTGAACTGTTTCATTTATTCAATTGACCTTCGACTGTTCTCGACGATTCACGAACAACTATTTGTAAATAGATACATATATATATGTGTGTGTATATAAATGTGTATATAAATATTACTTGGGAATATATAAAATAATATAAAATATATTTGTTTAAAAATATATAATATATATTTATGTGATAAAACTTGTTAGTTAAAACTGATTATATATAGAGAGAGAGAGTAAATGGAAAATGAATGATTTTGAGCTTAATTGGCAAACGTCGGTAACACTCGGTTGATGTTTCGTTAGTTTTAATATAGATATAAATACATGTTCATGAATGATTTAAATAAAAGTTGAACTGTAAATCGATTACGAAGATTTTAGATTTGTTAAAAGTATTTTTGCCTTTTAAAGTTTAAATATTGGTACTCCGTACATATAAATCGGAACAGAAAATAAATAATTTTCGAACCTTTTTGATCGGGTTTCCAACAGGTAATGAGTGAAAGAATAAAATATAATTAAACTAAAAATTCGGGATTTTTAGGAGCACTTTTATATATTAACTATTTAGCAATGGACACGATAGTACTACGAATTTAATTGTCGGCATATATTAACCAATTATAAAATAGTGTTTATCTTAGGAACACGTTTTATTATCATATATTATTTATTATATTATTTATTTATTATTATATTATATAGTACATATTTCTGTTATCAATTACAATCCGAGATAATTGGATTATGATTGAGGAATACTGTTTAAATCATTTATGAGATATTATATCTCACTATATATATTCCAATTATATTAGATCATCTCTCCGACCTAAAACCCTCAACACCACCGTTACCTTCTCGTTCGCTGTTTAGGATCACCAACAAAACCATATCACCACATCTCTTCCTCACTCCCTCTCTTCATCTCCAACCTCAAAACACCTTCAAACCGGTTCACCATGTCAATCAACCACCTTCTTCCTGTTTCATTCTTCGTTTACCAATCCAACCCGAACCACTCTTGATTACTACTACAACTAGTCGACAACCTCACGGCTACCACCACTTCCGGCTATTCTCACAACTATATCACCCCATATATCCTCTCTCTCTCTCTCTCTTGTTAAAACCCGTCACCACCCATCGTGATCATCATCATAATGAACCTCTACAACAACCATCGTCACTTTATTCTTCAACCCATTTAACCACCACCATCTCCATTGAACAACACCAAGAGTCACCATCCTCCATCACCATAATCACCACCTTACTCGACCAACACCATCATCGAATCCTTATCAACAAATGCCACTAATTATTTGTATTCAAAAACCAAAACAACAACATAAATGTACCTGTTTTCGATTCCATCTTACTTTTGTTTCGAACCAATTCTCAAGCCGAATATATATATATATATATATATATATATATATATATATATATATATATATATATATATATATATATATATATATATATATATATATATATATATATATATATATATATATATTTTTTTTTTTCTTTCCTGTTTCCTCCACGAATAACAATCCATAGTGAAATGTCCCGTTCTTATTGATTAAAAACGTTCCATATTAATTGATTTCGTTGCGAGGTTTTGACCTCTATATGAGACGTTTTTCAAAGACTGCATTCATTTTAAAACAAACCATAACCTTTATTTCATCAATAAAGGTTTAAAAAGCTTTACGTAGATTATCAAATAATGATAATCTAAAATATCCTGTTTACACACGACCATTACATAATGGTTTACAATACAAATATGTTACAACAAAATAAGTTTCTTGAATGCAGTTTTTACACAATATCATACAAGCATGGACTCCAAATCTCGTCCTTATTTAAGTATGCGACAACGGAAGCTCTTAATAATCACCTGAGAATAAACATGCTTAAAACGTCAACAAAAATGTTGGTGAGTTATAGGTTTAACCTATATATATCAAATCATAATAATAGACCACAAGA
Organism: Rutidosis leptorrhynchoides; assembly: GCF_046630445.1. NCBI lineage: Eukaryota > Viridiplantae > Streptophyta > Magnoliopsida > Asterales > Asteraceae > Rutidosis > Rutidosis leptorrhynchoides. Next base: position 230,486,541 of record NC_092340.1, read on the forward strand.
TTTCATATTTCAATACACATCCCATACATAGAGATAAAAATCATTCATATGGTGAACACCTGGTAACCGACATTAACAAGATGCATATATAAGAATATCCCCATCATTCCGGGACACCCTTCGGATATGATATAAATTTCGAAGTACTAAAGCATCCGGTACTTTGGATGGGGTTTGTTAAGCCCAATAGATCTATCTTTAGGATTCGCGTCAATTAGGGTGTCTGTTCCCTAATTCTTAGATTACCAGACTTAATAAAAAGGGGCATATTCGATTTCGATAATTCAACCATAGAATGTAGTTTCACGTACTTGTGTCTATTTTGTAAATCATTTATAAAACCTGCATGTATTGTCATCCCAAAAATATTAGATTTTAAAAGTGGGACTATAACTCACTTTCACAGATTTTTACTTCGTCGGGAAGTAAGACTTGGCCACTGTTGATTCACGAACCTATAACAATATATGCATATATATTAAAGTATGTTCAAAATATATTTACAACACTTTTAATATATTTTGATGTTTTAAGTTTATTAAGTCAGCTGTCCTCGTTAGTAACCTATAACTAGTTGTCCACAGTTAGATGTACAGAAATAAATCGATAAATATTATCTTGAATCAATCCACGACCCAGTGTATACGTATCTCAGTATTGATCACAACTCAAACTATACATATTTTGGAATCAACCTCAACCCTGTATAGCTAACTCCAACATTCACATATAGAGTGTCTATGGTTGTTCCGAAATATATATAGATGTGTCGACATGATAGGTCGAAACATTGTATACATGTCTATGGTATCTCAAGATTACATAATATACAATACAAGTTGATTAAGTTATGGTTGGAATAGATTTGTTACCAATTTTCACGTAGCTAAAATGAGAAAAATTATCCAATCTTGTTTTACCCATAACTTCTTCATTTTAAATCCGTTTTGAGTGGATCAAATTGCTATGGTTTCATATTGAACTCTATTTTATGAATATAAACAGAAAAAGTATAGGTTTATAGTCGGAAAAATAAGTTACAAGTCGTTTTTGTAAAGGTAGTCATTTCAGTCGAAAGAACGACGTCTAGATGACCATTTTAGAAAACATACTTCCACTTTGAGTTTAACCATAATTTTTGGATATAGTTTCATGTTCATAATAAAAATCATTTTCTCAGAATAACAACTTTTAAATCAAAGTTTATCATAGTTTTTAATTAACTAACCCAAAACAGCCCGCGGTGTTACTACGATGGCGTAAATCCGGTTTTACGGTGTTTTTTCGTGTTTCCAGGTTTTAAATCATTAAGTTAGCATATCATATAGATATAGAACATGTGTTTAGTTGATTTTAAAAGTCAAGTTAGAAGGATTAACTTTTGTTTGCGAACAAGTTTAAAATTTACTAAACTATGTTCTAGTGATTACAAGTTTAAACCTTCGAATAAGATAGCTTTATATGTATGAATCGAATGATGTTATGAACATCATTACTACCTTAAGTTCCTTGGATAAACCTACTGGAAAAGAGAAAAATGGATCTAGCTTCAATGGATCCTTGGATGGCTCGAAGTTCTTGAAGCAGAATCATGACACGAAAACAAGTTCAAGTAAGATCATCACTTGAAATAAGATTGTTATAGTTATAGAAATTGAACCAAAGTTTGAATATGATTATTACCTTGTATTAGAATGATAACCTACTGTAAGAAATAAAGATTTCTTGAGGTTGGATGATCACCTTACAAGATTGGAAGTGAGCTAGCAAACTTGAAAGTATTCTTGATTTTATGAAACTAGAACTTTTGGAATTTATGAAGAACACTTAGAACTTGAAGATAGAACTTGAGAGAGATCAATTAGATGAAGAAAATTGAAGAATGAAAGTGTTTGTAGGTGTTTTTGGTCGTTGGTGTATGGATTAGTTATAAAGGATATGTAATTTTGTTTTCATGTAAATAAGTCATGAATGATTACTCATATTTTTGTAATTTTATGAGATATTTCATGCTAGTTGCCAAATGATGGTTCCCACATGTGTTAGGTGACTCACATGGGCTGCTAAGAGCTGATCATTGGAGTGTATATACCAATAGTACATACATCTAAAAGCTGTGTATTGTACGAGTACGAATACGGGTGCATACGAGTAGAATTGTTGATGAAACTGAATGAGGATGTAATTGTAAGCATTTTTGTTAAGTAGAAGTATTTTGATAAGTGTCTTGAAGTCTTTCAAAAGTGTATGAATACATATTAAAACACTACATGTATATACATTTTAACTGAGTCGTTAAGTCATCGTTAGTCGTTACATGTAAATGTTGTTTTGAAACCTTTAGGTTAACGATCTTGTTAAATGTTGTTAACCCAATGTTTATAATATCAAAAGAGATTTTAAATTATTATATTATCATGATATTATGATGTACGAATATCTCTTAATATGATATATATACATTAAATGTCGTTACAACTATAATCGTTACATATATGTCTCGTTTCAAAATCATTAAGTTAGTAGTCTTGTTTTTACATATGTAGTTCATTGTTAATATACTTAATGATATGTTTACTTATCATAATATCATGTTAACTATATATATAACCATATATATGTCATCATATAGTTTTTACAAGTTTTAACGTTCGTGAATCACCGGTCAACTTGGGTGGTCAATTGTCTATATGAAACCTATTTCAATTAATCAAGTCTTAACAAGTTTGATTGCTTAACATGTTGGAAACATTTAATCATTTAAATATCAATCTCAATTAATATATATAAACATGGAAAAGTTCGGGTCACTACAGTACCTACCCGTTAAATAAATTTCGTCCCGAAATTTTAAGCTGTTGAAGGTGTTGACGAATCTTCTGGAAATAGATGCGGGTATTTCTTCTTCATCTGATCTTCACGCTCCCAGGTGAACTCGGGTCCTCTAAGAGCATTCCATCGAACCTTAACAATTGGTATCTTGTTTTGCTTAAGTCTTTTAACCTCACGATCCATTATTTCGACGGGTTCTTCGATGAATTGAAGTTTTTCGTTGATTTGGATTTCATCTAACGGAATAGTGAGATCTTCTTTAGCAAAACATTTCTTCAAATTCGAGACGTGGAAAGTGTTATGTACAGCCGCGAGTTGTTGAGGTAATTCAAGTCGGTAAGCTACTGGTCCGACACGATCAATAATCTTGAATGGTCCAATATACCTTGGATTTAATTTCCCTCGTTTACCAAATCGAACAACGCCTTTCCAAGGTGAAACTTTAAGCATGACCATCTCTCCAATTTCAAATTCTATATCTTTTCTTTTAATGTCAGCGTAGCTCTTTTGTCGACTTTGGGCGGTTTTCAACCGTTGTTGAATTTGGATGATCTTCTCGGTAGTTTCTTGTATAATCTCCGGACCCGTAATCTGTCTATCCCCCACTTCACTCCAACAAATCGGAGACCTGCACTTTCTACCATAAAGTGCTTCAAACGGCGCCATCTCAATGCTTGAATGGTAGCTGTTGTTGTAGGAAAATTCTGCTAATGGTAGATGTCGATCCCAACTGTTTCCGAAATCAATAACACATGCTCGTAGCATGTCTTCAAGCGTTTGTATCGTCCTTTCGCTCTGCCCATCAGTTTGTGGATGATAGGCAGTACTCATGTCTAGACGAGTTCCTAATGCTTGCTGTAATGTCTGCCAGAATCTTGAAATAAATCTGCCATCCCTATCAGAGATAATAGAGATTGGTATTCCATGTCTGGAGACGACTTCCTTCAAATACAGTCGTGCTAACTTCTCCATCTTGTCATCTTCTCTTATTGGCAGGAAGTGTGCTGATTTGGTGAGACGATCAACTATTACCCAAATAGTATCAAAACCACTTGCAGTCCTTGGCAATTTAGTGATGAAATCCATGGTAATGTTTTCCTATTTCCATTCTGGGATTTCGGGTTGTTGAAGTAGACCTGATGGTTTCTGATGCTCAGCTTTGACCTTAGAACACGTCAAACATTCTCCTACCTATTTAGCAACATCAGCTTTCATACCCGGCCACCAAAAATGTTTCTTGAGATCCTTGTACATCTTTCCCGTTCCAGGATGTATTGAGTATCTGGTTTTATGAGCTTCTCTAAGTACCATTTCTCTCATATCTCCAAATTTTGGTACCCAAATCCTTTCAGCCCTATACCGGGTTCCGTCTTCCCGAATATTAAGATGCTTCTCCGATCCTTTGGGTATTTCATCCTTTAAATTTTCCTCTTTTAAAACTCCTTGTTGCGCCTCCTTTATTTGAGTAGTAAGGTTATTATGAATCATTATATTCATAGATTTTACTCGAATGGGTTCTCTGTCCTTCCTGCTCAAGGCATCGGCTACCACATTTGCCTTTCCCGGGTGGTAACGAATCTCAAAGTCGTAATCATTCAATAATTCAATCCACCTACGCTGCCTCATATTCAGTTGTTTCTGATTAAATATGTGTTGAAGACTTTTGTGGTCGGTATATATAATACTTTTGACCCCATATAAGTAGTGCCTCCAAGTCTTTAATGCAAAAACAACCGCGCCTAATTCCAAATCATGCGTCGTATAATTTTGTTCGTGAATCTTCAATTGTCTAGACGCATAAGCAATCACCTTCGTTCGTTGCATTAATACACAACCGAGACCTTGCTTTGATGCGTCACAATAAATCACAAAATCATCATTCCCTTCAGGCAATGACAATATAGGTGCCGTAGTTAGCTTTTTCTTCAATAACTGAAACGCTTTCTCTTGTTCATCATTCCATTCAAATTTCTTCCCTTTATGCGTTAATGCAGTCAAGGGTTTTGCTATTCTGGAAAAGTCTTGGATGAACCTTCTGTAGTAACCAGCTAGTCCTAAAAACTGGCGTATGTGTTTCGGAGTTTTCGGGGTTTCCCACTTTTCAACAGTTTCTATCTTTGCCGGATCCACCTTAATACCTTCTTTGTTCACTATGTGACCGAGGAATTGAACTTCTTCCAACCAAAATGCACACTTTGAAAACTTAGCGTACAATTCTTCCTTCCTCAATTCTTCTAACACCTTTCTCAAATGTTCACCGTGTTCTTGGTCATTCTTTGAGTAAATAAGTATGTCATCAATGAAAACAATGACAAACTTGTCAAGGTATGGTCCACACACTCGGTTCATAAGGTCCATGAACACAGCTGGTGCATTAGTTAAACCAAACGGCATGACCATAAACTCGTAATGACCGTAACGTGTTCTGAAAGCAGTCTTTGGAATATCATCTTCTTTCACCCGCATTTGATGATACCCGGAACGTAAGTCAATCTTTGAATAAACAGACGAGCCTTGTAGTTGATCAAATAAGTCGTCGATTCTCGGTAGTGGGTAGCGGTTCTTGATGGTAAGTTTGTTCAACTCTCGGTAGTCGATACACAACCTGAATGTACCATCTTTCTTCTTGACAAACAAAACAGGAGCTCCCCACGGTGATGTGCTTGGTCGAATGAAACCACGCTCTAAAAGTTCTTGTAATTGGCTTTGTAGTTCTTTCATCTCGCTGGGTGCGAGTCTGTAAGGAGCACGAGCTATTGGTGCAGCTCCTGGTACAAGATCTATTTGAAATTCAACGGATCGATGTGGGGGTAATCCCGGTAATTCTTTCGGAGATACATCGGGAAATTCTTTTGCGATGGGAACATCATTGATGCTCTTTTCTTCAGTTTGTACTTTCTCGACGTGTGCTAGAACAGCATAGCAACCTTTTCTTATTAGTTTTTGTGCCTTCAAATTACTAATAAGATGTAGGTTCGTGTTGCCCTTTTCTCCGTACACCATTAAGGGTTTTCCTTTTTCTCGTATAATGCGAATTGCATTTTTGTAACAAACGATCTCTGCTTTCACTTCTTTCAACCAGTCCATACCGATTATCACATCAAAACTCCCTAACTCTACTGGTATCAAATCAATCTTAAATGTTTCGCTAACCAGTTTAATTTCTCGATTTCGACATATATTATCTGCTGAAATTAATTTACCATTTGCTAATTCGAGTAAAAATTTACTATCCAAAGGCGTCAATGGACAACTTAATTTAGCACAAAAATCTCTACTCATATAGCTTCTATCCGCACCCGAATCAAATAAAACGTAAGCAGATTTATTGTCAATAAGAAACGTACCCGTAACAAGCTCCGGGTCTTCCTGTGCCTCTGCCGCATTAATATTGAAAACTCTTCCACGGCCTTGTCCATTCGTGTTCTCCTGGTTCGGGCAATTTCTAATAATGTGGCCCGGTTTTCCACATTTATAACAAACTACATTGGCATAACTTGCTCCGACACTACTTGCTCCGCCATTACTCGTTCCGACACCATTTGTTCCTTTCGTTCTATTAACCCCTGGTCCGTAGACCTCACACTTCGCCGCGCTATGACCATTTCTTTTACACTTGTTGCAAAATTTGGTGCAGAACCCCGAGTGATTCTTTTCACCCCTTTGGCATAGCTGCTTCTGATTGTTGTTGTTGTTGCGGTTATTATTGTTGTTGGGATGATTGTTGTAGTTGCTGCTGTTGTTGTTGTTGTTGTTGGGCCGTTTGTTGTAGTTGCGATTGATGTTGCGATTGTTGGGATAATTGCTGCGATTATTGTTGTAATTGCTGTTGTTGTTGTATTGGTGATTCTTATCACCGTTTTCCTCCCACTTTCTTTTGGCTTGCTTCACATTGGCCTCTTCAGCAGTCTGTTCTTTAATTCTTTCTTCAATCTGGTTCACTAGTTTGTGAGCCATTCTACATGCCTGTTGTATGGAGGCGGGCTCGTGTGAACTTATATCTTCTTGGATTCTTTCCGGTAATCCTTTCACAAACGCGTCGATCTTCTCTTCCTCATCTTCGAATGCTCCCGGACACAATAGGCACAATTCTGTGAATCGTCTTTCGTACGTGGTAATATCAAATCCTTGGGTTCGTAACCCTCTAAGTTCTGTCTTGAGCTTATTGACCTCGGTTCTGGGACGGTACTTCTCGTTCATCAAGTGCTTGAATGCTGACCACGGTAGTGCGTACGCATCGTCTTGTCCCACTTGCTCTAGATAGGTATTCCACCATGTTAACGCAGAACCTGTGAAGGTATGCGTAGCGTACTTCACTTTGTCCTCTTCAGTACACTTACTTATGGCAAACACCGATTCGACCTTCTCGGTCCACCGTTTCAATCCGATCGGTCCTTCGGTTCCATCAAATTCCAAAGGTTTGCAGGCAGTGAATTCTTTGTAGGTGCATCCTACACGATTTCCTGTATTGCTAGATCCAAGGTTATTGTTGGTATGTAGCGCAGCCTGTACTGCGGCTATGTTTGAAGCTAGAAAAGTACGGAATTCCTCTTCATTCATATTCACGGTGTGTCAAGTAGTCGGTGCCATTTCCTTCAAAATAGTTAAATGGAACAAGTTAATCATACAGAATATTAAGAGTAGTTAATAGTATTTCGTAGCTTAATATGAACTCATTTATAAAAGCTTTTTCTTCATATTAGCGTTTTATAAGTTTAAATTCGGGTAGTACCTACCCGTTAAGTTCATACTTAGTAGCTAATATACAATTCAACTACTACAATTCTATATGAAAAACTGATTATAATAATATTTCGCGTTCAAACTTTTATACAATATTTTACAAACTTACAATACCGCTTATTTTACATAAAGCATGAAATATAGCACACAATAACTTTGATACAAGATAGTTGTGAAGATAATTCTAGCTAGTACACAAGTCGTTCAGCAAAGGCAATAAAGACACGTAATTCATACGTCCAGAAACAAGTCATGCATTCTGGTTTTACTAGGACTACTTCCCATCCTTGGTCTTGTGCAACATAACCGTTATGGCCGTTGATAAAACAGCGTGTTGTAACGTCGTCAAAGGGACGAGGGTTACGTAATGTCCAACAGTCCCGTAACAGTCTAAAAACCTCATTTCTTACCCCAATTACCGACTCCGTCACTTGTGGAAACGTTTTGTTTAATAGTTGTAGCCCGATGTTCTTGTTCTCACTTTGGTGAGAAGCGAACATTACTAACCCATAAGCATAGCATGCTTCTTTATGTTGCATGTTAGCCGCTTTTTCTAAATCATGAAGTCCTATATTCGGATACATTGAGTCAAAATAATTTCTTAACCCGTTGCGTAAAATAGCATTTGGGTTCCCCGCAATATATGCGTCAAAGTAAACACATCGTAACTTATGGGTTTCCCAATGTGATATCCCCCATCTTTCAAACGAAAGTCTCTTATAAACCAAGACATTCTTGGAACGTTCTTCGAATGTCTTACAAACTGATCTCGCCTTAAATAGTTGTGCCGAGGAATTCTGACCGACTCTAGACAAGATTTCATCAATCATGTCTCCGGGTAGGTCTCTTAAAATATTGGGTTGTCTATCCATTTTGCGTTTTTATACTGTAAAATAGACAAGAGTTAGATTCATAAAAAAAAAAATACTTATTAATACAAGCAATTTTTACATATATCATAAAGCATAAGCACACTATATTACATATATTACACCACATGAATACAACTATCTTATTCCGACTCGCTTGTTTCTTCTTCTTCGGTTTTGGTTCGTTTTGCCAAGTTTCTAGGGATATATGATTTTCCCCTAATACGAGCCGTCGTTATCCACATTGGTTTAGAAAAACCTGGTGGTTTAGAGGTTCCCGGGTCATTGTTACAACTTAAGGACTTCGGGGGTTGACGATACATATAAAGTTCATCGGGGTTGGAATTAGATTTCTCTATTTTTATGCCCTTTCCCTTATTATTTTCTTTTGCCTTTTTAAATTCAGTTGGGGTAATTTCTATAACATCATCGGAATTCTCGTCGGAATCCGATTCATCGGAGAATTGGTAATCCTCCCAATATTTTGCTTCCTTGGCGGAAACACCATTGACCATAATTAACTTTGGTCGGTTGGTTGAGGATTTTCTTTTACTTAACCGTTTTATTATTTCCCCCACCGGTTCTATTTCTTCATCCGGTTCCGATTCTTCTTCCGGTTCCGATTCTTCTTCCGGTTCCGACTCTTCTTCCGGTTCCTCTTCGGGAACTTGTGAATCAGTCCACAAATCATTCCAATTTACATTTGACTCTTCATTAATATTAGGTGAGTCAATGGGACTTGTTCTAGAGGTAGACATCTATCACATAATATCAAACACGTTAAGAGATTAATATATCACATAATATTCATATGTTAAAAATATATAGTTTCCAACAAAAATGTTAAGCAATCATTTTTAAAGAAAACACGGTCGAAGTCCAGACTCACTAATGCATCCTAACAAACTCGATAAGACACACTAATGCAAATTTTCTGGTTCTCTAAGACCAACGCTCGGATACCAACTGAAATGTCCCATTCTTATTGATTAAAAACGTTCCATATTAATTGATTTCGTTGCGAGGTTTTGACCTCTATATGAGACGTTTTTCAAAGACTGCATTCATTTTAAAACAAACCATAACCTTTATTTCATCAATAAAGGTTTAAAAAGCTTTACGTAGATTATCAAATAATGATAATCTAAAATATCCTGTTTACACACGACCATTACATAATGGTTTACAATACAAATATGTTACAACAAAATAAGTTTCTTGAATGCAGTTTTTACACAATATCATACAAGCATGGACTCCAAATCTCGTCCTTATTTAAGTATGCGACAACGGAAGCTCTTAATAATCACCTGAGAATAAACATGCTTAAAACGTCAACAAAAATGTTGGTGAGTTATAGGTTTAACCTATATATATCAAATCATAATAATAGACCACAAGATTTCATATTTCAATACACATCCCATACATAGAGATAAAAATCATTCATATGGTGAACACCTGGTAACCGACATTAACAAGATGCATATATAAGAATATCCCCATCATTCCGGGACACCCTTCGGATATGATATAAATTTCGAAGTACTAAAGCATCCGGTACTTTGGATGGGGTTTGTTAAGCCCAATAGATCTATCTTTAGGATTCGCGTCAATTAGGGTGTCTGTTCCCTAATTCTTAGATTACCAGACTTAATAAAAAGGGGCATATTCGATTTCGATAATTCAACCATAGAATGTAGTTTCACGTACTTGTGTCTATTTTGTAAATCATTTATAAAACCTGCATGTATTCTCATCCCAAAAATATTAGATTTTAAAAGTGGGACTATAACTCACTTTCACAGATTTTTACTTCGTCGGGAAGTAAGACTTGGCCACTGGTTGATTCACGAACCTATAACAATATATACATATATATCAAAGTATGGTCAAAATATATTTACAACACTTTTAATATATTTTGATGTTTTAAGTTTATTAAGTCAGCTGTCCTCGTTAGTAACCTATAACTAGTTGTCCACAGTTAGATGTACAGAAATAAATCGATAAATATTATCTTGAATCAATCCACGACCCAGTGTATACGTATCTCAGTATTGATCACAACTCAAACTATACATATTTTGGAATCAACCTCAACCCTGTATAGCTAACTCCAACATTCACATATAGAGTGTCTATGGTTGTTCCGAAATATATATAGATGTGTCGACATGATAGGTCGAAACATTGTATACATGTCTATGGTATCTCAAGATTACATAATATACAATACAAGTTGATTAAGTTATGGTTGGAATAGATTTGTTACCAATTTTCACGTAGCTAAAATGAGAAAAATTATCCAATCTTGTTTTACCCATAACTTCTTCATTTTAAATCCGTTTTGAGTGGATCAAATTGCTATGGTTTCATATTGAACTCTATTTTATGAATCTAATCAGAAAAAGTATAGGTTTATAGTCGGAAAAATAAGTTACAAGTCGTTTTTGTAAAGGTAGTCATTTCAGTCGAAAGAACGACGTCTAGATGACCATTTTAGAAAACATACTTCCACTTTGAGTTTAACCATAATTTTTGGATATAGTTTCATGTTCATAATAAAAATCATTTTCTCAGAATAACAACTTTTAAATCAAAGTTTATCATAGTTTTTAATTAACTAACCCAAAACAGCCCGCGGTGTTACTACGACGGCGTAAATCCGGTTTTACGGTGTTTTTTCGTGTTTCCAGGTTTTAAATCATTAAGTTAGCATATCATATAGATATAGAACATGTGTTTAGTTAATTTTAAAAGTCAAGTTAGAAGGATTAACTTTTGTTTGCGAACAAGTTTAGAATTTACTAAACTATGTTCTAGTGATTACAAGTTTAAACCTTCGAATAAGATAGCTTTATATGTATGAATCGAATGATGTTATGAACATCATTACTACCTTAATTTCCTTGGATAAACCTACTGGAAAAGAGAAAAATGGATCTAGCTTCAATGGATCCTTGGATGGCTCGAAGTTCTTGAAGCAGAATCATGACACGAAAACAAGTTCAAGTAAGATCATCACTTGAAATAAGATTGTTATAGTTATAGAAATTGAACCAAAGTTTGAATATGATTATTACCTTGTATTAGAATGATAACCTACTGTAAGAAACAAAGATTTCTTGAGGTTGGATGATCACCTTACAAGATTGGAAGTGAGCTAGCAAACTTGAAAGTATTCTTGATTTTATGAAACTAGAACTTTTGGAATTTATGAAGAACACTTAGAACTTGAAGATAGAACTTGAGAGAGATTAATTAGATGAAGAAAATTGAAGAATGAAAGTGTTTGTAGGTGTTTTTGGTCGTTGGTGTATGGATTAGATATAAAGGATATGTAATTTTGTTTTCATGTAAATAAGTCATGAATGATTACTCATATTTTTGTAATTTTATGAGATATTTCATGCTAGTTGCCAAATGATGGTTCCCACATGTGTTAGGTGACTCACATGGGCTGATAAGAGCTGATCATTGGAGTGTATATACCAATAGTACATACATCTAAAAGCTGTGTATTGTACGACTACGAATACGGGTGCATACGAGTAGAATTGTTGATGAAACTGAATGAGGATGTAATTGTAAGCATTTTTGTTAAGTAGAAGTATTTTGATAAGTGTCTTGAAGTCTTTCAAAAGTGTATGAATACATATTAAAACACTACATGTATATACATTTTAGCTGAGTCGTTAAGTCATCGTTAGTCGTTACATGTAAATGTTGTTTTGAAACCTTTAGGTTAACGATCTTGTTAAATGTTGTTAACCCAATGTTTATAATATCAAAAGAGATTTTAAATTATTATATTATCATGATATTATGATGTACGAATATCTCTTAATATGATATATATACATTAAATGTCGTTACAACTATAATCGTTACATATATGTCTCGTTTCAAAATCATTAAGTTAGTAGTCTTGTTTTTACATATGTAGTTCATTGTTAATATACTTAATGATATGTTTACTTATCATAATATCATGTTAACTATATATATAACCATATATATGTCATCATATAGTTTTTACAAGTTTTAACGTTCGTGAATCACCGGTCAACTTGGGTGGTCAATTGTCTATATGAAACCTATTTCAATTAATCAAGTCTTAACAAGTTTGATTGCTTAACATGTTGGAAACATTTAATCATTTAAATATCAATCTCAATTAATATATATAAACATGGAAAAGTTCGGGTCACTACACATAACACCACCCTTAATAATGTAAACCGTCACCCCATAACGTAGCCATTCAGTACCTCCCTTACCGTTACGCTACTGCTGCCAATTACTATTTAATTGCCACACAACTCGCTACTACAGCTGCTCGTCTGTTTCCTAACTTCTTCCTGAACAAACACAACTATCTCAATATCTCTCTCATATTTTACATCCTTCTCGACCTCTCTCTCTCTCTCCTCTTAGTGATTGTAAACCACCAACACCGAATCCCTACAGCAACTACTATCTATCATTATTGTTATTCGATGCCCAATAGACCCAAACTCATCGAATATGTACTGCAAATCGCTGTAACTGTTACTTATTTTTTTTTTCCATTCAAATCACAAATAGACCTCACAGATCAATACCATCGAATACCATCAACTGTGTTGTAACGTTACTACTGCGTTTACTTCTGATACTTTTAAAACAGTGAAAATGATGATCAATAGAATTATTGGCGAGGTTTTCCACTAAAGAAGAGTATCATTATATATATAGAATATGATATACGATGAATGAAAATAATGGGGATTGAAAAGATAATGACAGTGATAATGATATGGGAATAATGATGAAAAGGTTAGTGTGAATTAGGTGTAAAGTTCGGATAAAAAAAAAGAAATCAAACACCGAAATCTTTTTAGTCCTGTAGGGTTTATCGACTTAATTTGCTGCGTGATTACCAGGACCGAACTAATTTCTAAATCTTGGGCCACTATAAACTAATTGGGCTGAGATCTTATTTCGGTTGGGCTAATGTAAGTTGGGCTAGGGTATAGATATACAACGAAGAGATGGGTTATAAGGTTTCGATTCACTAACAAATAAGAAAAACGCAAATGGTCTGATGGTTAAGGGGGTTGTGTGTTGAATGAGAGGTCTCAGGTTCGAGCTTGGGTAGTGGCAAATTTTTTTAGGAAGCTTATTTGATCATTTAAAAGTAGTATTTATTATATTTATTATTATCATTATAATTAAAATTATGAGAATTATCATTTTTATTAAAAGTAATATTTTATTATTATTTTTATTAAAATTAGTAATAAAATTTTCATTATCATTAAAATTACCATTTATTGTTAAATTTAATATTTTTATTAAAACTATTATTTTTATTAAGTTTATCATTATTATTAGAATTACCATTATTTCTATTTTTATTACAATTATCATTATTTTAGTATTATTATAATTATTATATTAGCAAACAAATAACGTTTTTATAAAACTATATTACATACTAATATTTTTTTTTAAACTAAAATATTATTATTATTTAAGTTACATATAAAAATATCTTAATATAATCATATATATATATACATAACAATTAAAATATAGATTGTACTAAAATAAGTTCTTATTATTATTTGATATATATTACTGATATAGGTTCGTGAATCCGAGGCCAACCCTACACTTGTTAAATGTCGTCATATGTATTTTTGCTACAAAATACAATAAAGTGAGTTTCATTTGCTCCCTTTTTAATTGCTTTTGCAATATATATTTTTGGGCTGAGAATACATGCGCTGTTTTTATAAATGCTTTACGAAATAGACACAAGTACTTAAAAAAATATATTCTACGTTGAGTTGTACCACTGGCATACTTCCCTGTAGCTTGGTAACTACCATTTACATGTGGTATTGTAAACGCGAATCCTGTTGATAAATCTATCGGGCCTGACAACCCCAACCGGACTGGACGACCAGTATTCAGCGGTTGCACAGTACTTCGTTTTGTTACTACACTTGGTACAGTGTAGGGAGATTTCATAATAAAGGGAATATGTGACGTTGATTAAATGTTAAATATGGTTACCAAGTGCTCAACCACTTAGAATGCTTTACATACACTTACGAGTGTATTATGTTTATGATTATGAAATCTTGTGGTCTATTAAGATATTAAAAAGATTGTTATGATAAACCTATGAACTCACCAATCTTTTGGTTGACACTTTTAAGCATGTTTATTCTCAGGTACGAATTAGGTCTTCCACTGTGCATTTGCTCATTTTAAGGACATTACTTGGAGTCGATCATCGTAATGGGACCAAATGATGAAGACTTCATCCGGGGGGATAAGGACGGGTCCTTTCATAAAAGCTTGTCTTTCTTGAAGGATAATGCTATGAAATATATGTTCATTTTTAAAACTATATTTGTATTATTATTATTATTATTAAAAAAGGGGGGGTTTAATGACCGGTTTGTCGATTTTAAATAAAGCGTAAATATAAATGACGATAATATAAATGACAGAATTTAAATTGCGATAAAGTAAATTGCAGTAATTAAAATGACAGTAAATAAAGGTACGATGAAATACGAAATAAAAGTATTATGCTTATTTAAACTTCCGTAATCATGATGTTGGTCGTTTTGATTTTAATTTATTACCCTGGGTTAATTGTCCTTTGTCCTGAATTATTTGATACCTATTTGGTTTTTGTCCATAATAGTCCATCGGTCATAATTATAAAATGCTCGTCAAATTAACCTTATTCCCGAAGTCAAATATTCCAACTAATTAGGGATTCAAACTGTAACAAGGTTTTAATACTTTGTTTAATGATTACACCAGGTTATCGACTGCGTGTAATCTAAGGTTTTATTACTTTGTTAACAATTACACCAATTATCCTTGTATGTAATCCACCCCTGTTTTAATGAGATATGAATATTAATTTACCCACTTGATCAGAATGAATAACCAATTACCCAACCCGAATAATTAATAAACGTCACTAAATAGAACATACATAATCATTTTAATAATTATTAGATTAACTAATTTGAAGATAGGTTTGACATATTCTAATGAGTTGTCATTCAATTAGACAATACCCCCTATCTATTAATAGTTAATAGTCCAATGTCCACAAGTGTCGGTCTTTTGTCCAAACCTTAATTGTGGTACAAAATCTAATAACCCCATCTTAATATTTAGTCTAACATCACGATTACTTTGTCTCAAATAAGCATAATAATAACTTAGTTATGAGACATTAATTTAAAAAGGAAGAACATAGCTTACAGTGGTGATTAATCGCGTAGCGTTGCACGGACAGAATTTTGACTTAAAACCCGTAAAACATTCTTAAAATAACTTTATTATTATTAATTTAAAATTAAAATTATATTATAAATATATATATATATATATATATATATATATATATATATATATATATATATATATATATATATATATATATATATTTACATTACATATGAAGGAAAAGAAAAAGGTGTGTTTTACTCGTCGAAAAATGCTGAATTTATCGGACCTGGCCAGGAATTTGGCTTCATGCGATCGCATGAAAAATGGTCTTCCTGGCCATGCGATTGCATGACCAGCTGGATCAGGCCACCTACTTTTGTTTTCTAGTTTTGCCGATGTTTCATTATATAATATAATATATATATATATATATAATTTTAAGAATTATTTATATATTATATTATATTTATTTGCATAGTTGACTTGTAATTTTAGCTCCGTTGAGTCGCGCATTGATAGTTGACTCTGGTCCCGGTTTCGGATTTTCGAACGTCCTTTCGTACGCTGAGATATTTTATATTTTGCGTTCCGCGACTCGTACTCTTGTAATTTTTAGACGTTTCTCATCAATATTTCGAACCACTTGGATTGTACTTTGTACTTTTTGGTTTTTTGGTCATTTGCGTCTTCAAATCATCGTTTTCTTTTTTTGTCTTCGCACTTATTTATTTAAACGAATATTACATAAAAATAGAACAATTACAACTAAAAGCTTTACATATTGGAAGGATATTGTGCCTAAATATATGTTCATTTGGAGCACTATCAAATATCCCCACACTTGAGCATTACTTGTCCTCAAGCAATACATAACTTGAAATAAAATCACACTTCACTCGAATCACTTTTTTTTTATTCTCACACTTTATACATCAGTGATTTTGATACAGCGGTATAAACAATGATAGTAACGATGTGGTTTACAGTCCCACATGACTATAAAAATTTAGATCCTTAAGGAAATTGGTGAAGGTATTTCGTATGCCCGAGAGACATATTAAATTAATGTGGCCAACATGTTATGATCCAAGTCGGGTCATACCCAATAACAAGCTTACCAACACTTTATTTGTATTTAATCTTAACGACTGGATCGTTAAATAAATACGCGACACTTGAACTTTAAGAAATCGGTTTTCTGAAATGTTATTACTTGAAACAAATTATTTGGATAATTTGTATTTAATTATTTATAGGTTTAAATAATTATGTTGTGTTATATTTTATAAAATTGGTTTATAAAATAAGTGATTTAACAAATGCATACTTTATATAACAAGTTTTATATAATTACAAAGTATTTTATAACAAGTTGTATAAAATATAAACCTTGTTATAAAATTAATAGTGTGCAGATTTTGGAGTCTCCAAGGAGACACCCATGCTTTGTTTTGTCACTTTTAAGATAGCACAACTCCTTAGGTACATGCTTAAGTAGTCTACCAAGGTCTTGACTCAAGTAATGGATGTAACACATATCAAAAGATCATAAAAACTGCACACAATTCAGCCCCTTTTGCTGCCTGCTGCCGTGGCCTTTTGGAGGTCAAAAGGAGTTCAAATTTTGATCTTTGCAAGCTCTAATCAAGTGTCATTAAATCCTAACTAAAGTACTAGGTGTTGGAGGTTGGCTTGGGGTATTATCTCTTGAGGTTCCATAGTTTTGGAACTCCATTCATCACCAACTTTTAAAGGTAGCTGCTGTCCAAATCAGTAAGCTCAAAAGGAAGAGGTTCTTGCTTGGTTATTTAGCTCATTAAGTGTCTAAATCCTAACTTAAATCAAGGGTGGTTTTGGTGCTTCAAAGGCTTGAAGTTCTACACTTTTGTTCATCATCTTACTACCATTTTGAACAGCCCTTAAACTTGTTTTAAGGAGGTATATAACTCTTCCTTTTTCTTGTTAATTGTAAGCATAATGTTCACAACTTGATCCATGGGATTTAGCTTTAAATTGGTTAAAGTTTAACAAGTAAAACTTGATAATTACACGCTTCCGTTTATAATGATTCTTAAAAGGTTTTAAGATATATCAAACTTGTTAAATCCCAACAATGGTATCTAGAGCCGAAGTTGTTGAAATATGCTTCGAATTGTTGTTTTAAAACCCATCAACTTTGCATTCTAAGTACATGCATGAAAGAAGAATGCAAAAATCATGGGTTTTGGGAGGGTGTTTGATGAATGCCGAATTGTTAGGGCTCCAAAATTGGGTTTGGGCTCTTGCATTTTGGTCACAATTGGTTGCATGTTAATGTTCACAATCCTAGCCTTGACCGTGTGTTGATTGCATGCTATATTTGGTTGATTTATGATTCATTTGGTTTGTAATTATAATTATTCAATGGCATGTAATAATTGTTCAATTGGTTTGTAATAATTCATTCATTTGGTTATGTAATTCATTTTATATTTGGTATGTAAAATAGAATAGGTTGTAATTTCATTTTCTAGATAAAATGTATTAGGATACATATTTTGTAAAAAATGGAGATACAAGATGATGAATGAAGACTTGAAGAACACAAGTAGCATTTGGATGCAAGGTTAAGTGGGAGATTGGAAATCTCTTGCTTTGTGTTGAAAACCCTTACCCGGTGACATTTGTTTTCGGCTAAACAAATGTCCACCTAAATGGCTAGATTGTGAACATACTTATTTTGCATGTGTGGTTGTTTGTATGTTTATGGATTGTATGTTTGTTTGTAACAAATTTATCACACAAGTTAACAACAAACATAACGACAATTTAATTGGTTAAATTAGACGTATTAAGTACATGCAAAATGGTAATTTAAATGGTTGAATTAAAATTGCAACCAAAAACCTTAATAAATGGTTATTAAGAACAAGAAAAGGATAACAAATATAAATTGGTTTATATCAAGTAATTGGCTCAATTACAAGACATGAAATTGGTTTTTCATAAGTACCATACACTAAATGCATGTTGGTGTATGGCATAAATGTTTTCTCAAACTAGAAATAACGAAAACTTAAAATCCCTTTTAAACAACAAGACAAACAAGTTAAATGCCATCCTTTTGTGCAAACACTTAAAAATATTAGGGAACTCTTAATAGGATAAAGGCCACCTAACCGTTATGAGCAAACTAATATGATTAAGGTAAATTTCGCACACTTGTGGGATAAAGGTCACCTAACCACTAGTATGTTGAATTTACACGTTAGCACAAGTAGGACGACTTGATTTGGGAATCATGAACTTAGGGTCACCGAAGCATGATGACCAAATAGGCATTGATGGGATAATATGCCATGCAAAAGGATTGCATGATCCCATAACTTAGAAGTTGCAAAAGGATTGCAATTGTCATATAATGACTACCTAGCTAAATCAAATGACGGGATAAAGGTCACCTAACCGAAATTTGGTTTACCGTTGGATTCTAAAATTTAATAAATATCAATTGGATTTAAAGGGTATTGATTGTTAAATTAAAATTAATACTTAAACAACTTTGTTAAATTTTGTAGATGGCCGCCAATAACAACAACATGCAAAACGCACCTATTAACTTGAACAACCTATCGTTAAGGTCTCTCCTCGAGAAAGACAAACTCAACCATACGAACTTTATGGATTGGTTCCGCAATCTTAGGATTGTCCTCAAACTTGAGGATAAGGCGTATGTGTTGGAAGACCCCATTCCCGATCAACCCGACGAGGATGATACGGAAGGCATGGCTTATTGGGATAAGTATTGCGCCGATTCGGTGCAAGTCGCTTGCCTAATGCTTGGGACTATGATACCCGAACTCCAAAAGGATTTCGAACATCATAGTGCATATGACATGATTACGCAATTGAAGGAGATGTTCCTTCAACAAGCACGTGTCGAGCGCTTCGAAACGGTTCGAGCGTTACATGCATGTCGTATGGATGACACCCAATCCGTATCCTCTTATGTCCTCAAAATGAAAAGCCTTATTGATCGCGCAAACCGTCTTAATCTCAACATATCTAATGAGTTAGCCACCGATCTTATCCTTAACTCCCTATCAAAAGGTTTGATCAATTTGTAATTAATTACAATATGAATGGGATGGATAAGAGCATAGGTGAGCTTCACGGTATGCTTAGAACGGCGGAAACTAGCATGGGTAAAAGGGCTTTACCCGTGTTAGCAATCGATCAAGGTGGGTCAAAAGGTAACACCTCTAAGCCAAAGGTGGCCAAGAGAAAAGGACCCGCCCATCAAGGCAAAGGGAAAGGGAAGATGGTTACCCCAACCATCAACAAGGCTAAGAAGCAAAAGGTAGCCGAGAAGGCAAACCCCAAAGAAGACCCATGTTTCGGTTGCGGTGAGATGGGTCATTGGAAACGAAACTGTCCGATATATCTTAAGGAGTTGAAGGACAAGAGGGATGCAGGGCAAACCTCAGGTAATATATATATGGTATATATAGAGCTTAGTATTACTTCTTCTAATACATGGGTATTAGACACGGGATGTGGAACTCATATTTGCAATTCTTTGCAGGGGTTCAAAAGAAGTGATCATAAGGCGGGAACATCAAGTCTCTATATGGGCAATGGTGCAAAGGTGCATGTTAAAGCTCAAGGAGATTTTATTTTGAAGTTTCCAAGCGGATTGGAACTTATTTTAGAAAATGTTTTGTATGCTCCGGATTTGTGTAGAAACATTATTTCTATTTCTCGCTTAAAACAATGTGGTTACGTTGTTAATTTTATTGATGATGATATTCATGTTTCTAAAGACAATGTATTCTATTTCAAGGCTTCGCCTTCAAATGGAATTTATGAATTGGTTCATGATGACGCATCATCGAGCTCTATATACCATACAAGCACCAAGAAACTCAAAAGGGATTTGAGTGATTCCTATTTATGGCATTGTCGCCTTGGCCATATAAACAAGAACCGAATGCATACACTTCAAAAGAATGGACTTTTGAAATCAAATGAACTAGACTCATTTGATGTATGTGAATCTTGTTTACAAGGAAAAATGACAAAAGCACCTTTCCAAGGGACCTATGAAAGGGCTAAAGACTTATTGGGATTAATACATTCGGATGTATGTGGACCCTTTAAGCCCATAACTAGGAATGGTGAAAGATACTTCGTTACTTTCATTGATGACTTCAGTCGTTTCGGATATGTCTACTTGTTAAGACACAAGGACGAAACGTTTGAAGCATTCAAAGAATATCAAAACGAAGTACAAAATCAACTCAATAGGACAATTAAGGTACTTCGTACCGATAGAGGAGGTGAATACCTAAGCGATGCCTTCCAAGATCATCTTAGGAGTTGTGGGATTATCTCACAACTTACTCCACCCGGAACACCCCAACTTAATGGAGTTTCCGAAAGGAGGAACCGAACCCTAATGGATACGGTTCGATCTATGATGGCAAGAAGCTCGTTACCTCTATCATTTTGGGGTTATTGTCTATGCTCCGCGGCTCGTATTCTAAATATGGCCCCAACCAAGAAAGTGGAACGAACTCCTCATGAGATGTGGTTTGGAAAACCTCCATCTCTATCATACTTAAAGGTATGGGGATGTGAAGCTTATCCTAAGCGTTATGTCCCTAATAAGTTGGATGCTCGATCCACGAAGTGTATCTTCATAGGATATCCCAAGGATGATATGGGATACTATTTCTATGATCCATCCGAGCAGAATGTATTTGTTGCTCGGAAGGCGGAATTCCTTGAAACTAAGTTCCTAATGGAAGGAAATAGTGAAAGGAAGATAGATCATGAAGAGGTTCAAGATCAAGTAGATGATACACAATTGGTTGACACTAGCACTCAACATGAAAATGTTGAGAGTGATCAAATGGATGATCAATATACACAAGACATTCGTAGATCTGGTAGGATTAGCAATCCTCCTGAGAGATATGGGTTTCTCATAGATGGTTGCTATACGGTTGATTTGGATGAACCAACAAACTACCAAGATGCTTTATCAAGGATTGATAAAGATAAATGGCAGGAATCCATGAAATCTGAGATGCAATCCATGTATGACAACCAAGTTTGGGAACTTGTTACGCAACCCCCTGGCTCTATGCTAGTTGATTGCAAATGGCTTTTCAAAATGAAAACTGACGTACATGGAAACTTGGATACATACAAAGCTAGACTTGTAGCAAAAGGTTTCACTCAAACTCAAGGGGTTGACTATGATGAAACTTTTTCGCCTGTGGCAATGCTAAAGTCTATCAGGATATTATTCGCCATTGCTGCTCATTATGATTACGAAATATGGCAAATGGATGTCAAGACCGCTTTCCTAAATGGATATCTTATGGAAGATGTCTATATGGTTCAGCCTGAAGGTTTTGTTGATCCGAAATATCCTAAAAAGGTATGCAAGTTAAAGAAGTCAATCTACGGATTGAAACAAGCATCTAGAATGTGGAATCATCGTTTTAATGAGGAAGCTGAGAAATTTGGCTTCATTAAAAATGGTGATGAAGCTTGTGTATATAAGAAAGCTAGTGGGAGCACTATCATGTTCCTTGTATTATATGTGGATGATATATTGTTATTTGGGAACGATATTCCGGCAATGCAAGGTGTTAAAACTTGGTTAAGTAAATGCTTCTCCATTAAGGATCTTGGAGAAGCACGGTATGTTTTGGGGATTGGGATCTACAGGGATAGATCCAAGAAATTGATAGGTTTGAATCAAAGTGCATACATTGAAAAGATCTTGAAAAGGTTCAAGATGGAGAACTCTAAGAAAGGTTTGGTACCTATTCAAAAGGGAACACTTCTCAGTTCATCTCAGTGCCCCACCACGAAAGATGAACAGGAGAGAATGAAGAAAGTCCCATATGCGTCTGCCATTGGGTCTATCATGTATGCAATGATATGCACTAGACCGGATGTGTCATGCGCTCTTAGCCTGACAAGTAGATACCAGAATAACCCAGGAAACAGTCATTGGATTGCTGTTAAAAGTATATTGAAATACCTTAGGAGGACTAAGGATATGTTTCTAATATATGGGTCTGGTGAGGAGGAACTCGCTGTAAAAGGTTACGTGGATGCGAGTTTCCAAACTGATCGAGATGATTCTCGATCACAATCCGATTATGTCTTCACATTAAATGGTGGTGCGGTCTCTTGGAAGAGTTCAAAACAGGATGTTGTTGCATTATCCACTACAGAGTCGGAGAACATTGCCGCCTCATTGGCAGCTCAGGAAGCTGCATGGATGAAGAAATTCATAGACGACTTAGGAGTGGTCCCATCCATTCAGGACCCTCTTGAGATCTTTTGTGACAACGAGGGTGCGATTGCTCAAATCAAAGAACCTCGTGCTCACCAAAAGACCCGTCACATTGAGCGGAGATTCAACTACATAAGGGATGAAGTTGAAAACGGAAAGATATGTATTTGCAAAGTTCACACAGATCTTAACATAGCGGATCCTCTCACGAAGCTCTTACATGGATCAAAACATGCTGGACATGTTTGTGCGTTAGGGCTTCGATATTCTAGTGATTGGTCATGATCTGTTTTAAGTATTGTAACGGAACGAAGTAGTTCAAACTCATTTATACAATTATGGCATTAATTTATCTTGAGTTATGTTCCTATTTTGCATATTTTATCCATGAATAAGTAATTATTCTAAAATTCCGTAGTCGATCACATTCGTGGGAACAAGTGTGAGGTTTAGACTATTATGAACTTGGATTGGTATACATTCACGGGATGAATGTGGGGCAAGGTTGCAACCAAGGTTCATAGATATTTGTGGGACACAAATATTGGAAGACCCGCTCTCAAGACTTACTAAATAGAGCCTTTGTGGTCGATCACATGTAGTCTTGATTAAAGGCGAATATCATTGTATCCTCTGACCTGAGATACATATTGGGTTCGGATATTTACCAAGTATTGTGCCTTGATTCTTTCCTTCGCTAGTCTGAAATATGGTAGTTCATAAGGGAGAGCTCAGGTACAATGCAAGATACATATTTAGGACGTATGTAGTCAAGATGGAATTTGTCCCTCTTATTCGTTGAGAGTCAGATGTCTAAGGCCTGATAAAGTTAAATCTATAAGAGAGTGATCACTCTGTATCTCTTGGATTTAACATGACATCTAGGACGAAAGGAAATAATGATAGATTCACCTATTCATGTTCGAGACGGGAACTCGAAAAGGATGATGTTATTGAATGGCACAAAGTCATAACATATTGGGGGTGATGGACGGTCGTTAGGTGGTATCCGTCACTTGCATTAATTTCTTATATTTCTCGTGCAAGTGGGAGATTGAAGGTATTTCGTATGCCCGAGAGACATATTAAATTAATGTGGCCAACATGTTATGATCCAAGTCGGGTCATACCCAATAACAAGCTTACCAACACTTTATTTGTATTTAATCTTAACGACTGGATCGTTAAATAAATACGCGACACTTGAACTTTAAGAAATCGGTTTTCTGAAATGTTATTACTTGAAACAAATTATTTGGATAATTTGTATTTAATTATTTATAGGTTTAAATAATTATGTTGTGTTATATTTTATAAAATTGGTTTATAAAATAAGTGATTTAACAAATGCATACTTTATATAACAAGTTTTATATAATTACAAAGTATTTTATAACAAGTTGTATAAAATATAAACCTTGTTATAAAATTAATAGTGTGCAGATTTTGGAGTCTCCAAGGAGACACCCATGCTTTGTTTTGTCACTTTTAAGATAGCACAACTCCTTAGGTACATGCTTAAGTAGTCTACCAAGGTCTTGACTCAAGTAATGGATGTAACACATATCAAAAGATCATAAAAACTGCACACAATTCAGCCCCTTTTGCTGCCTGCTGCCGTGGCCTTTTGGAGGTCAAAAGGAGTTCAAATTTTGATCTTTGCAAGCTCTAATCAAGTGTCATTAAATCCTAACTAAAGTACTAGGTGTTGGAGGTTGGCTTGGGGTATTATCTCTTGAGGTTCCATAGTTTTGGAACTCCATTCATCACCAACTTTTAAAGGTAGCTGCTGTCCAAATCAGTAAGCTCAAAAGGAAGAGGTTCTTGCTTGGTTATTTAGCTCATTAAGTGTCTAAATCCTAACTTAAATCAAGGGTGGTTTTGGTGCTTCAAAGGCTTGAAGTTCTACACTTTTGTTCATCATCTTACTACCATTTTGAACAGCCCTTAAACTTGTTTTAAGGAGGTATATAACTCTTCCTTTTTCTTGTTAATTGTAAGCATAATGTTCACAACTTGATCCATGGGATTTAGCTTTAAATTGGTTAAAGTTTAACAAGTAAAACTTGATAATTACACGCTTCCGTTTATAATGATTCTTAAAAGGTTTTAAGATATATCAAACTTGTTAAATCCCAACAATTGGATCTTTATGAAAACATTTGATCTTTTGAAAATTCATTCTAGCTTTTACCCTAGATAAGTTTTCTGGAATAACCCTTCACCGGTGTTTGCAAATTGTTTTTGTGGGTTTGGTGGGTTTCAGATTTGAAAATTTTAGCTCAAAACTTATGGTTTTGTATCACCCACTTGCTAACCTTGTTTTGGGAAAGCAACACGTCCAGTATACTTGCTCCGTACATTACCTTTCAGTAAACTACCATTCGGTTGTAAAGGAAAGCGTTGAACAAGCAACTGTTAAGGCAATGTCCCGTGACATGCAGATAATTATGGTCAAAAACGTGTCGGATGCAATTACTATTCTTTGTAGGAGCAATAGTAAAGATCACCTTATAGTTTTTCGGTCTGGCACAAGGTCCTGTCTTCGACCATGCTATGCAACCACCGTTCTTACGGTTGACACCCGATTTGGTTCAGGTGACCTAATGAATTCCAGGTGAATTCCTAGGATTTTACGTTCAATGGTAATGAACGAATTGAAAATGGGTTTTCAGAAAACAAATTGGTTTAATTTGATCAAAATATTTTCTCGTTCAAGCTCGAGTTTAGATATCATTGAATTCCATGAGTTTGAATTCTCAATCTTTAAGGTCAATCTCAAGGATTGAGTAATATCAAGCTTAAAAGCTGATTTTTAATCTTTTAAGGAGATTATCCTTTTCCGCGGTTCTGATTCATTAGTCTTATCAAGCTAATTTGCACGGCGCCCTCCCCATTTTATGAGATAAATCCTTCTCATGGTTAGGATAAATCTGACCACTTGGCGACCCTATTTGATGCTGAGGTCCGTGGATTTCCTGATGATTTTAGAGATGACTTTTCTAGATTTTTCGTCAACCTACAGCTGGTCTGGACGACAACTTCCTGACCTGAATCAAGAAGCGCGTGTCTTTTTCGGAAGACTTTACTTTCTTTTAATGATGGAATTGATTCATCATGTACATCCATCTATTCTTCCATTTATATTACAATTTACCGGGTAAAATAGTTAATTTTGTCCAAAACAAAAGCACTTGCAATAACTTTACAGAAACATGTGATAGATAGTTTTTAATTGAATAACTTGGTACATTCTCCCCACACTTGGCTTTTATTTATTTATTTCTTTGCCTTTTTATTCTCCTCTTTTCCATTTTAAATGAATTCAAGCATTTTAGGTTGTTTCTCAATTTAACACCTAGTTTTTATCGTTCATAAATATGTATAAATATGATTTTGAATTCATTTAGTTGAAAATTTTTCAAATTTTCACAAAATTTGGCAAATAAACCAAGTGCAAACGCGAGAGAATTTATAACCCTTCCCCACACTTGAGATCATGCAATGCCCTCATTTGCATGAAATCAGACTATAATAATAAATTCATGAGGGTGATTTGTGCAGTAAAGTGATTAAAAATGCTCAGTTTGTAATTACTAAGGTCATCGAATGATAGATGGCGCGCCTCATCGTTCATTCCTTTTGTTGTAATTTCACATATGTTTTGTGTCTTATCGTCAAAATTAGTAGCTTTTGCTGAACTTAATCTTTAAAAGTGCGATGTTTTACCTTGTTTTGTACATAACATAAAATACAAACATATATATACATATATATACAAGTTCAAGTAAGATTTCTACTCAAATTAAGATAGTTATAGTTATAGAAATTGAATCAAAGTTTGGATATGAGTTTTACCTTGAATAAGAAAGATAACCTACTTAAATAACAAAGGTTTCTTGATCTTAGATAATTACTTGGAATGGATTAGAAAGCTTGGAAGTATACTTGCAAACTTGAAAGGATTTTGGAAGTGTTCTTGAAGTGTTCTTTCTAAGATGATTATAGCTTGATTCTTGAAGTAGTTTTTGATGAAAATGATGATTTGGTTACTGGAAAAATTTGTTCATAGGTGTATGTATGTATTGAGAGAGAATTAGAAAGGAAAATGGAAATGAAATAAAGTGAATGGTGAGTGGTGAGTGGTGAATGGGTTAAAAGGAGTTCTTGTTAGTTGACTAGTTCATGGTAGAAGTTAAACTTGATTAGTCATACATGACATAATCAAGAGTGGAATCCCATGCTAGTTCCTATTGGTATATACCCATAGTAAGTATG
The DNA here is from genome assembly GCF_046630445.1 of Rutidosis leptorrhynchoides. NCBI lineage: Eukaryota > Viridiplantae > Streptophyta > Magnoliopsida > Asterales > Asteraceae > Rutidosis > Rutidosis leptorrhynchoides. The sequence continues at coordinate 230,513,811 of NC_092340.1, forward strand.
TGTAGAAGCTGGGTATAATACGAGTACGAAGACTGAATGAATATGAGTAGAATTGTTGATGAAAATGAATGAGAATGTAATTGTAAGCATTTTTGTTAAGTATGAGTGTTTTGATATATGTCTTGAAGTTTTTCAAAAGTGTATTAATATAACTTAATACACTACTTCTATATACATTTTAACTGAGTCGTTAAGTCACCGTTAGTCGTTACATGTAAGTGTTGTCTAGAAACTTTTAAGTTAACGATCTCATTTAATGTAGTTAACCCATTTTTATTATATCTAATGAGATGTTAAATTATCATATTATCATGATAACATGGTGTATGAATATATCTTAATACAATATATATATATATATATTAAAACGTCGTTACAACGATAATCGTTACATATATAACTCGTTTCGAAACTCTTAAGTTAGTAGTCTTGTTTTACATATGTAGTTCATTGTTAACACACTTAATGATATATTTAATTATCATTTTATCATGTTAAACATAGTGTATCAATATCTTAATATGATTCATATGTATTTAGTAAGATGTTGTTATAACGATAATCGTTATATATATCGTTTCGAGTTTCTTAATTCAATAGTCTCATTTTTATGTATATAACTCATTGTTAATATACTTAGTGTGATACTTACCTATGATAATTCTCATGTTAACTATATATATATATATATCCATATATATATATCATCATGTAGTTGTTACAAGTTTAAACGTTTGTGAATCGCCGGTCAACTTGGGTGATCAATTAACTACATAAACTCATTTCACTTAATCAAGTCTTAACAAGTTTGATTGCTTAACATGTTGGAAACATTTAATCATGTAAATATCAATTTCATTTAATATATATAAACATGGAAAAGATCGGGTCACTACAAGTTCTCTGCTGCACGAACCCCTGAACAGAATGGAGTAGTCGAACGACGTAATCGTACATTGTGCGAAACAGGTCGAACGATGCTTGCTTACTCCAAACTACCTCCGAAAATGTTGGGGAGGCCATTTCCACTGCATGTTATAGCCAAAATCGCTGTATCATTAATAAACGTTTTGATAAAACTCCTTATGAGTTACTATATGGTAGACGCATGAATGTCAAATATTTCCGTGTCTTTGGTTGTATATTCTATGTGCTTAACGATTTTGACAGCCTCAGAAAGTTTGATCCTCATGGCGATCAGGCCATATTTCTCGGTTATTCTTCGAACAAAGTTGCCTATCGTGTCTATCACAAACGGACAAATTCGATCAAGGAAAGCATTAATGTAATTATCGGGAATGGCTTTTGAACAACTCAGTTCAAAACCCGATCCTAACCTGAATACTTCTTCTTCCGCACAAAATTCAATTTTCTTGAAGAAGGGTGTTCCTACGGTAACAATAGAGGAACTGGATATCTTGTTTGATAGTCTTTATGCTCCTCAACGGAATTTGAATGTTCAAGCCGTACCGGTTACACCATCATAGTCAACTACTGTGGAGACTCAACCAAGTCTTTTCGATGAAGATACAACATCAACTGTTTCACCCGTTGCTTCTTCATCCTCCCTCCCACCTCCTGATGCTAATATTGAACCAATTCAAGATACATCTATTAATACAACTCCAGTTGTTTCTCCAGATACTTAACTAACTCCATTGGAAAGTGTTACATCAGATCAAGCAGATCAAGGCTCAACGTCAACAACGGTTGATGTTTCAATGGATACCACTAATGTACAACCTCTTTCACATAACAATCGATGGACTAAAAGTCATCCAATTGATCTTATCATTGGAGATGCATCTGCTCCAGTCTCAACTCGAAGGGCAACTCGAAATTATAGGTTATTGCTATGGAGGTGATGGGTAATGTTCATAGTTATGCTGGTGAGGTCAACCTAGTTTTTATCATCTCCGTTGCGTCTACGTACCTTTCCTGCAATATTGAATCTTAATATTGATACGTAAGCACTCATAATTTAACTTTTACATATTAATAGTGTATCCCTGACTAGTGCTCGAGTATATAGGATTATGCATGCTTGTACTTTTGATATTACCATTAGATAGGTTATGTTGAATCCAGAATTAGTTACATATGTGGTTAAGATAAGGTATAAGATATGCATGTCATTGAAAAGCTAGCGAAAAATTATGAACTTTTCATTTAGATATCGAATGGTTTCGATGAACGGATTAGAAGTTATAGTCAATTGAATTTTTGTATTATTATTAAAATGATTATTATTATCGCCGTTCTAATTTTTATTATTATTATTATTATTATTATTATTATTATTATTATTATTATTATTATTATTATTATTATTATTATTATTATTATTACCATTATCAATAAAAAGTATTATCATTAAAAATTGTTATTTTTATTATTATTACTATCGTTATTATTGTTAAAGTTATAATTAGTATTATCATTAATATTTTCATAATATTTATTATCATTAGTATTATTATAATTAAAAATTAATATTAGTAACACCTAATTATTATGATTACTGTTAGGACCCCGAAGTTGTATAGTGTTAATGTGAAATAAGCTTAAATGAAGGTTCCTTAGAAGAGGGCTATATAAGGAACCTAAGTAGTCCTAATTAGATAGCCATTGCATTGTAACCGAGTTCTAGAAGCTGTGGAATGTAATTTTACCGATTCTCTCTAATACCGAGTCTCATTCTTATATACCGAATCTCTCTTTATCTTATCATTTCTCTCAATCTCAACATGATCTGACCTATCATTTGGTATCAGAGCTTCCAGGAAGTGATTCTACATCACTATATCGATCCAGAGATTGTAGAATACAGAATCTAAATACTCTCGGTATTTTGAATCACATTCGGTATTATCGAATTTGATAATCTGACGTTCAGATTCTTGTGATAAGTTCAGCGAAGGTGCATTAGGTCTTTTAGAAAGAGTTTCGATCATCATTACAGCTTTTTAACTTTAACTATGGAGAATCAAGTTGATTTTTAGAGTTTGTGGCTAAAACTCTCAGTATTTCTTAATTCAAGCTTGATTCTGGATTTTTGTGAAGATTTAAGGATTCAGTTGTGTTCGTGAGGTGTTAAATCATATTTCTGATGGTTCAATTTCTTCAATTCATCAAGTTTTGAAGATTTGATCAACACTCGGTATCGTAACTGTCATACCGAGTCTGCTTCATTACTTAAATTCATCTTAAGTGTTGCAGATTGTGGTGTGATTGTGATTCTATCACATTCGGTTTGATTATACGTAGCTAATTTGTGTGGTTTGAGAAAGGATTCTGTCATATTTCTAAGTTTTAAACTTAGACTCGGTATTGTCAACTGCTACAGTTGACATTCGGTATCCTATACTTTCGGTATCTTTGATATTTTGTGTGATACTAACTTGTTTCCTTGTGCAGCAAGGTTATAGAATCTAATTCAAAAGGATTGAATTGAGTTTGAACTTCAAATTCATACAGAATCTGACTACCGAGTCAGATACAGAATCTGAGTTTCTGTATCACTTAATCCATTGTTTTAAGTGGTTACATGCTACAATTCTTGTGATTATCGAATCTATACTGAATCTGGGTGTGTCACTTGTATTTCTGATCAGTTTCTTATACAGAATCTGATATACAGAATCTTTACTGAATCTGCTACAGTACCGAATCTGATACAGAATCTGACATTCTGATCAGATTGTTGTGATTTTTCATCTTAGATTTGTGTAATACAGAATCTTTACCGAATCTACCTCATTTTCAAGATGTCTATTCAAGATACTTTGATCATTGGATCATATTCCCGTCCTCCGGTGTTGTTTAATGGCAAGTACACTCAGTGGCTTCACCGTATCACTCAGTACATAGACTATAAGGGTGAGAAAGCAAAGTACATTTGGGCTTCACTGAGAGATGGTCCAGTTGTTGATTATCATCCGGATACTGGTATGCCAATTCCAGTCTATGAACTTTCTGGTGATAAGCATGAGAGAGCTCAGGGTGACATAGAGGTAAAGAATATTGTTATGCAAGCTATCCCATATGAATTGTTTGAAAATGTTGATAGCAACACAACAGCAAAATATATATGGGATGAGATCAAACGACAACAAGAAGGTTATGACATGTCAGACGTTACTAAATTGAATAAGGCTCTGGGATTCTATGAAGATTTCAAGCAGGAAAATGATGAACCACTCAAGGATACCTATCGTCGTTTCAATGGTGTTCTCAATGAGTTGAAAAGGTGCAAGATCATAAAAGTAAATGCTGAAGTCAACATGAAGTTTCTCAAAAAGCTCAATGCTGATTGGCTTCCTTATGGAACCATTGTTCGATCTACTAAAGAGATTGACAAGTTGACTATTCATGAGCTTGTTGGAGTTCTTATGTATTACCAACCTGAAGTGTCTAAACTTCAAGAAGGAAGGAAAGAGTCTTCTCTGGGCGATCCACTTGCCCTAATTGCCAAAAAGAGGAGCAAATCGTTTACGTCTTCCAAAAGCTTGTCCAAGAAAGTGCTTTTTGAAGAATCAACTGATTTAGAATATTTGAATCTTTCTGATGTTGATGATTCTCACCTTGAATTAGTCAAGATGGCAGCCATGTTCACAAAAGCCTTGAATAAACACAAGTTTAAAGGCAAATCAAGCAATCAACGCAAAAACTCGTCATCTTCCTCGTACTACAAGAAAGCTGATCAATCTAAACAATAACGTGCTGATGATTCCAAGAAGGAAGATTCAATTTGTTTCAATTGTGGCAAAGCTGGTCATTACTCTCGTGAGTGCAAGATGCCTAAGAAGAAGGACGCAGCTTACTACAAGAAGAAAATGTTGATGGCAAAAATTGTGGAAACTGGGGGAGAGCTAAAACTGGTTGATGATACTTGGTTTAACTGGACTGACGATCCAGATTCAGAGGTTGAACATGCAAATGTTTGTAAGGTGACAAAGCTCATCAAAGCTAAGGAAGCAATGGAGAATTCTGACTCAACATCCGATGATGATGAGGTACAATCAACTGAAATCTCACCTGATTTTATAAAAATGCAAAATGACTTGATGAAGAATCTGGTCTCAATGTCAAAAGAAGTCAAAGGCTTAAAATCTGAAAACAAGGTTTTAAAAGATAAAATCAAAATGAATGAGACCAGACCTTCCTCATCCAAATTGCAAACGGATGTGCAACGATTGACTCTCCAACTCAACTCTACGGAAACTGAGTTAGAAGATCTGAAAAGACAATTCATCCGATTAAAGTTGAAAGAACTGATTATCGTTTAAAATCGGAACGACTAGCAGAAAAAGTTCAATTTTTAGAAAAAGATCTTTCTGATTTGAAAAACCAACATGAAACCACAGTTTCAAAAATAAACAAGAAAATCGTTCAATTGGAAAACACCATAATTGAAAAGAACACTGAAATTTCTTTATTGTCAAAAGAATCTTTTCAAATGAAAGCACAACTTGCTCGATATGAGGAAAAACTCTATCGAACAGAGCAATCCAAAGCTATCATGGATATGGAACTTTCAAAACAAACAATTTTCATGAATAGACCAAAAACGATTCATGGTGAAAAGTGGGGGTTGGGTTATGAAGATCCGAAAATTTTGGAAGATGCTTCCAAAAAGATTCCAGGATTATATCATTCTGATTATTTTCAAGCCGGTTTACCATCGCTTTTTGTACATGCTTCTGATGCTGATTTTGATGATATTATTGTGAATCGTAAATCTAGGAAATACCATCAAATTAGCTTAATGTGTGAAAAAATCAATGCTAAGATAGGTAAATCGAATCCTGATTTCTTGAAAAATCTTGTTGAAACTGAAAAGAACATGCAACGTGAAGATTATGTGCCTAAGCGTAGACTGGTTTATATCCCAACACTCATGCTAGATAAATACATTTTAATGCTTGAGAATGAAGTGTTTAACAAACCTAGTTCTAGCATTACTGCAATAGATGTGGTGTTTGATGAACCAATTTTTGATGTGAAACAATTCTACCAACTTTACCTGCATGTCCAGATGATGTTTTCCGTGAAGACCTAGCACATGAACTAACTGTCTTCTTTGTGACAGATTCTCTAGGTCAAAATTCTTTAGATGAAAAAGTAGAACCTCAGGATGAACCGAACATTGAACCTTTGATAGATTTTGAAAGTCAACTTGATCCTTTGC